>NW_011494808.1:10778668-10801113 GCF_000754665.1 Bison bison bison
TTTCTGAATGTTGAACTTTAAGCCAACTTTTTCACTCTCCTCTTTCACTTTCATCAAGACGCTTTTGAGTTCCTCTTCACTTTCTGCCATAAGGGTGGTGTCATCTGCATATCTGAGGTTATTGATATTTCTCCCAGAAATCTTGATTCCAACTTGTGCTTCTTCCAGCCCAGCATTTCTCATGATGTACTCTGCGGATAAGTTAAATAAGCATGGTGACAATATACAACTTTGATATACTCCTTTTCCTCTTTGGAACCAGTGTGTTGTTCCATGTCCAGTTCTAACTGTTGCTTCCTTACCTGCATATAGGTTTCTCAAGAGGCTGGTCAGGTGGTCTGGTATTCCCACCTCTTTCAGAATTTTCCACAGTTTATTGTGATCCACACAGTCAAAAAGCAAAATGGCTGTCTGGGGAGGCCTTACAAATAGCTGTGAAAAGAAGAGAAGCGAGAAGCAAAGGAGAAAAGGAAAGATATAAGCATCTGAATGCAGAGTTCCAAAGAATAGCGAGAAGAGATAAGAAAGCCTTCCTCAGCAATCAATGCAAAGAAATATAGGAAAACAGAATGGGAAAGACTAGAAATCTTTTCAAGAAAATTAGAGATACCAAGGAAACATTTCATGCAAAGATAACAGGTTATTAAAAGATATTAAATATTGTTCCCTGTGCTATACAGTATATCCTTGTTGCTTATCTATTTTGTACAAAGTCCATAAATCTGTTATCTCATACTCCTAATTTATCCCTCTCACCCATACCAGTCATATTTTAATTGCTCAGTACCCATGTAGGGCATGTGGCTACCATATTGGATAGCAAAGTTTTCAGAGGATTTGAAGTTTTCTTTCATCAGCTATGCAACTTTGAGCTAACTCATGAGCTAACTCATCTTCCATTTCTGTTTCTGTTATACCTCTCTCTGTACTACATCAAAAAAATCAAATCAGAATCAGGTTTCGTTAGATTTCAGTTGAGTAATAACCAGATCAAGGTACTTAATAAAGATAAATCCAGTGGTGAGGAAGGAGAAGAGAATCCTCTCTAAGAAGAGCGGTTAAGACACAAAGGAAATGAGAGTGGCCATGTTACCAGAAGGGCATCAGGGTTAAATGAAGATCATTGGGTTTTGCTGCCTTTTCAAGAAAAATATTGGAAGATGCAGAATAAATTACAGTTTAAAAAGGAGATACTAAAGCTATGATAAAAAACTGAGATCTTAGGGGGAATCATATATGAAAGTGATGAGAAAGAATAAACAGAAAGAAACTGATTAGTATTAATGATTTCAGAGTGAGACTTGGAATGAGTTTCAGGTGTACAAAGTGGATCAGTTATACATACACATATATCCAGTCTTTTTTAGATTCTTTCCCCATATGGGTAATTAAGGAGTACAGAGTAGAGTTCTCTGTGCTATACAGTAGGTTCTTATTAGTCATCTACTTTATATATAGTAGTGTATATATGGGCTTCTCTGTGGCTCAGTGGTAAAGAGCACTTCAGTCCCTGGGTCAGGGAGATCCCCGGAGGAAGGCATGGCAACCCACTCCAGTATTGTTGCTGGGAAAATTCCATGGTCGGAGGAGCTGGCAGGCTATGGTCCATGGGGTTGCAAAGAGTTGGACATGACACACACTGTGTGTACATATCATCAACTATATTCCAATAAAAGTTGTTAAAAAAAAAGTGAGAGACGCATAAATTCATGAATTCTGTCCTAAAACTAAAGCATACCTTTCCAAGAAGATTATTCCTGAAGGAATTAGGGACATGAAAGCAGAATGAGAACTGGAATGCAGCCTGGGTAACGACTGCACCACACACTCAATCAGGGCAGGACTCGGGCCACACGCTGCCCTGGAGACCTGCGGGAAGCCACCTCTTCTACGATCCTTCAAATCCCGACCAATAGTCTTGACACCAGTACACAAAGACATGCCGCAAGGAACCAGGGTAAGAGTGGCAACTGGGGTTGCACTTACTTTTGCAGCCAAAATCTAGGAACGTAAAATTGATTTTGCTATCTTAATTGCTTCTGTTTTTTAAAATAATACTTCGTAATTGCATTTATAATCCCCAGTGACTCTCTAATCACTGTTCTGTTGTACCCCTGTTAACAGATTTATGTTTTTCAAAATTAGGATATTCCTGAAATTTCTAGGGGTATTTTTGTTAAAAATGCATATTAAAAACAACATTTGTGGAACATACTCCAGGAAACTTCTGTGAGTGCTCAAAAGATAACTGAAGTTTAACTGAAGAGAACTCAAAGGTCTAGAATCTGTGAAATGAAAATATCTCCTGGCATATTCATAAACAGGACATTTCACAGCCATCAGCAATTTCTGGCCTCTAAATGTGGTGAGGGCTCCCCAAGCTGAGATCCAGCAGATGCTGCCTCCCGTACGGTGACTGCTGTGAAGCTGGGGGGATGCAAGAAGCAAGGTGAACAAGGAAACAGGGTCGGCCCCAGACAGCTGAGGTGCATAAGGAACCAGCGCAGTGAGCCCAGAGGCCGGCATCTTCCCATACAAAGAATGCCAAATTCCTTAACTTGATGCCTGATCTTCGATGCTCAGACTGCCTGCTCCCTTTGTTGCAAACTTGTATGTAGCCTGACTCCCCCTCGTGCCTCCTTGGAGCAGTTTTCTCAGAGCTACCGAGATGTGGTCTCCCAGGCTTGGAGTAAACATTCCCACCAAGTAAAATAGCTTTCTCCTTTCAGGTTGTGACTGTATCTTTTAGTTGACAAATCAAACCCTCGCACTAAAAGCAGATGGTACAAATTTGGAATTTTGGCCTGGTTTCAGAGAAACTGCTTCTGCCTTTTAGAGAATCACACTCATCGTGAGTTTCTCAGCTTCAAATTGACACTGAATGAATATTTGTAGACTTTATCAGGGCACCTTTGATCAAGGAAGATCTGTGAAAATATTCAGAGATAATTAACACCTGTATGTCACCTCTAACACCAACTCCAGACACAAACCAAATAAAGTCATAATAATAATAATGGTCATAATAATAACCACCACAATCAGTCTCCATTTATGCAGACTCTTACTTGGAATAAATCTCTCACAATAGCCACACTCTTTTCTAAGGAACGCAAGTCCAGAGGAAATGTAACAGCTTCACCAGGCGACTCTGAAATGATGGGGATAGGAGTGACCCACAATCATCTACTTTGTTCCCTTTATGGGCCAAACACTTGAAATAAGAATTGCTTTGTGATCCAAATTGGCTGCAGAGATGAAACTCTGCCATTAAAACAAATTTGGAAGCTTATCAACTACGGCGTGTTTTAAAGCTGCAGCTGGATAATGGGTAGACTCGTGGATTTATTTTACATTTGTATTTACTTTTTTACAAATGTGGCCAAAATAAAAATGTTACAGGAACCCAAATCCTCTAAAATATTATTAAATCCAAAGAGTGTTAAGTGCATTTATAAAACACACACACACACACACACACACACGCACACCCCTATATATTCAAACACTTACAATAGAGATTATATGGCTAGAAATTCAGTTTAGAAAATAACCTCATTCTGCAAATTCATTGGCAAGTTTCCCTCACACTTGGAGATTAATAGCAGAAAAACC
This sequence comes from Bison bison bison, assembly GCF_000754665.1. NCBI lineage: Eukaryota > Metazoa > Chordata > Mammalia > Artiodactyla > Bovidae > Bison > Bison bison. The sequence continues at coordinate 10,782,284 of NW_011494808.1, forward strand.
AAGACTTGAGACAAAAAAAGAAAACCTTGAAATTATAAATACATAATAAATATAATAAAAGTTTAGATTTTATGGCTATATCACTTGGGTACCTGATGCAGACTTTATGTTTCGTGTTTTTAAGCAATTATTCACAACAATCTTCTACGTGCCAAGTTCAGTGTCAGTCATCCTCTCCCTACTTCGAGGTGTGGTGCCAGAAATCCCCCTTCATCTCCAGAGGAGGGTGTTTCTCGATTTGGTCCTCTCCCCAAAGATGAAATCATGCAGAGCCACTTAAACATGAATGAGGAGCTAGCATCTGAAGCACGAATGAGTAAGTAGCTCCATTGTCTCAGAGGTATATTATGAACTCTTTTGTTTCTGGAATGAAAAAGAGAAAATGGTGGATTTCTGCCTCGAGCATTTCAGGGAGGTAAAGGAAAATAGAGATTGCCTTTGGAGGAGCTGGCATCCTGGGGAACTATGCTTGAAGACCACAGAGAGCTGTGTGTGAAGAACTGTCTTATTTGAACACAGCCAGAATCCTTCAGAGGCAAAGCTGGAACCAAGAGAAAGGGATGAAGCTCTCAGAAAGAATGATGGACTTGGAGCGTCCTGACTTGGGGATTCTGAGCCCATGGGGCCCCTATCACAATCCGCCACCTGCACAGGCTGTGTCTGGCATTGAGAAGCAGGGCAAGTTACAGGGGTGAAACTCTGCAACCTGCTCAGGTGGGAAAGCAGGCAGTTATTCCTTTCTCTCATACTGCACATGCCCCTGGGTCACTGGACAAGACAAGAGAGAAAAAGGAAATCCCAAGAAGGAATCTAGAGTTCTGCTAATCTGGTAATTGCGTGCTAGAGCGATTTTTCCTCTGAATGACATTACTTGCAGCCTGCATGTGGTCAGTCTTAGACATTCACGTGCTTTTGTGCTAACCGACCTCTCAAGTCTTCTTAGACTCAATGAAATGGCACGTGTTAACAAATCAACACTGGACTGGGAATCGGAAGCTTGTTTAATAACAACAGCTCTGCTCTTCAGTAGCTATGTGACCCCTGAGAAAGCTTCAACTTAAATTCTTCAGTTGTACATCAGAATTTAGACCATATAGTCAAGGAGTGCTTCTCACTCTATAATCTTATGAGCTCATTTTTAAAATACTTTAAAATAAATACTTACAACAATCTTTTGCAATAAAATGTCCATTAGCCTGGCTGAAGTGTACCACCTTCAGATCAACAAAATGTGGGCTTTCTTTCCTGAATACAAACTCATTGTAATGAGTTCACTTGGGTTGGAGAAACATCAATAACAAAGTAGTGCAGGCTGGAGACATAATAATAATTAGTATTGCAAATATAGTTAAATATTCTTAGATGCTTGCACTGTTCCAGGACCTCTTTTACTTAATCAACCTTATAAAATGGGTTTGTTTTACAGATGAGGAAACTGAGGCTCAAAGTATTAAATACCTTCATTTGTAACAAACTGTTATTGCTAAGGAGGAAACAGGGGGAGGCATGCATTGGAAATTTGGGACTGATATATACACACTATTATATATAGAACACATAATTAATACAGACCTACTGTAATCCAAAACCTCATAACGTATTTAAAGTTAAATAATATGTCTTTCAGCATTACTGGGAGAAGGCAATGGCACCCCACTCCAGTCCTCTTGCCTGGACAATCCCATGGACGGAGGAGCCTGGTAGGCTGCAGTCCATGGGGTCACTGAGGATCGGACACGACTGAGTGACTTCACTTTCACTTTTCACTTTCATGCATTGGAGAAGGAAATGGCAACCCACTCCAGTGTTCTTGCCTGGAGAATCCCAGGGACAGGGGAGCCTGATGGGCTTCCGTCTGTGGGGTCGCACAGAATCGGACATGACTGAAGAAACTTAGTAGTAGTAGTAGTAGTACTATATAGCACAGTGTACTTAATACTCTGTAATGACCTATGTGGGAATAGAATCTAAAAAAAAGTGGATATATGTATAATTGATTCACTTTGCTGTATATGTGAAACTAATGCAATGTTGTAAATCAACTATAAAAATTGTAAGAAGGGTGTTAAATAACTTGTCCAACATCCTGCAGCTGATGTGTAGAAAACACAGGTTTCTAATACAGTTCATCCTGATGTTGAACCTGAATCACTTAAGCACTACCTTTCAGGGAATAAACTCATATCATCTTGCCTTTTCAGTCTCTACCAATAGTCAAAAGTACATTCAAAAATCAATACAGATAATTTAACAATAATAAAAAGCAAGAACTCCAAAGTTAAAGCCAAAATACAAAAATCTACCATAGATTTTAGACACATACAACAGTCTTTTGGCATTTCTACCACAAGAAAGCTGAAAATTGTTACTTACTAGATTCTGCATAGGTGTTTTATTATTAAAACATATTTCAGAATGCTATTGACAAGTAATAGTAGTTGAGGAAAAGCAGATTTATTTCAAGTTTTGAGGTAAGTTAGAGATCAATTGTAGTTTTCAAATTCTGCCAAGCTCCCTTTCTATTAATGTACTTTCCATGAAACTGTGAAACCATTTTATCCAAATAAATTACATTTTACTTCCTAATACAGACAGGAAGAACCAGAGCTTCAAACAGCACATAGGAAAATCATAGTGAGACTGTGTCACTTGTTCAAGGCAAACAAAAAGTTGCTGTTTGAAAAATGCAAATATTTGGCTAATTGAGTTTTAAGATACTTTGCAACTGCCTGAAAGTCAAGCTTTGTTTCTCCAGCCTGAACCATATGGTTATGTGTTCTGATGATATACTGATGCTCTCTTTCCCTTTTACATTTTATCAAAGAGAATGTTAAAATTACTTTTACAGTAATAATCCTCCCAAGCCTAAGGAACTCAAAACATGCTAAAGAAAATATTCAGAGATGACATATTATGCAGGAGAAGATGCTGGATATCTTCCCTTCTGAATTCTGAAATTCTTATAAAAATATATTATGCAAAATAAATCTTGCAGTGTAAGTCATCTTTCAGCGAATGGTATTCTTCCATTTCATTTCCAAATTATCCAAAATGAATTAGGATTTCATATTGAGCTGTCAACATAAAATTATTCCTCCCAAATATATATTGGATTTTAAGAATAAAAACAACACAAAGTGATAAAAGTCTGGTTTCTTTAATACTCCTCCAGTTTAACAAAGCATTCTGGAAGATACTCACTAGATTGTGCAAAACTGACTCATTCTTAGACAATCCCTTAAGTAAAGTTATTTTATTTTACTGTGCCAGTTTGTGAAAAATTTAAAGGCACTGCTAACTTAAAAAATATTCACCACCTAAAAGTTGAGAGTTAAATTTTATATGGTGGGAATTTTTAGGACTTCAAAACCCAGGAGACAGCAGACAGAACTGCTCCAAGAAGACGAGGGGGAAAGCCAGGTTATACAGAAGCTTGCAACAAAGGGCAGGTAATCTGAACAGCAAGTTTTTTTGTAAATTAAAGAAAACCACATAACACAAGTTAAGGAATTTAGTGCTTTTCTATGTTTGAGAAAATGGAGGAATCTGGACGCACTGAAATCATTCCTTTGATATGCACCTCAGCTATCTGGGGCCAATAACTGTTTTCAAATCCTGAGCTTCCTTGGGGCTCACCATAGGGAGTGGCTGGAGTCTGATGGCTGCAAGATAGTGGCTGTTCTTTCCTTCCTGGATTCCCTCAGGGCTCAGCAGCTCACCACTGTGGTGGCTGCAACTGCTGATGCCTGTGACATCCCTGTTTACTGATATGGCAGAAAACATTCCATTTCTCAGCACTAAGATTCTCTATTAAAAAGAAAGAGAGAGCAAGAGAGAGAGAGAGAGAAAGAAACATCACTAGCTCTAATAAAATGTTCTAAATAGATCCAGATGTTTCTATTCTTGCCATACAGTTGCACAAGGTCATGGTTCTTTGAAAAGCAAAATTGGTTATGATTCAGTGTTACCAATAATGTGCAACTGATTAACAGAAAATTACTGGATTCTAAGGATGGGATGTATCACTATGACATTACCCATTAATTTTTAGCTCTAAGATTAAACTACGAAGGACTCTTCTTACCCAAGATAACCAGGATGACACCTCATTTACCGTTAAGACAAACAAATTGCTATCATCACTGCAACATGAACAGCAACACCAATCAAACAAGAATTTTTAGGTTTTGACTCTGCTCATGTGAGCAGATGGGTAAGAAAAGGTTGAATTAAAGAGCCAGCTTTTCTTAACTAAATACCCCAAGAAAGGTAAAGGGAAGTTCCACAGGAGTGAGCACCTCACCCGCTCAAGCACAGTGCAATTCTCTCCCTTCCACCTCAGACTATATGTAACTATGAACTTTCCACGTTTTACAGGATTGTCAAAAGCAATACATCCAAAACTTGTTGACTAAAAAAATACATGCAACCTAAATGCTGAGAGTTATGTTTTATTTGGCAGAATTATTTTAGGACTTCAAGCCCGGGGGATAGTAACTCAAGCAACCCTGAGAGAACTGCTCAGAGGAGGGGAGGGGAGAAACCAGGTCATATAGATGCTTCGCATCAAAAGGGCAGGGAGTCTAAATGCCGGAAGTTTTTGTAAATTAAAGAAAACCATATACTCCTGGTGGCTCAGATGGTAAAGAATCTGCCTGCAAGGTGGGAGACCCAGGTTTGATCACTGGCTCCAGAAGATCCCCCAGAGAAAGGAATGACAACCCACTCCAGTATGCTTGCTCGGAGAATTCCACAGACGGAGAAACCTGGTGGGCTACAGTCCATGGGGTTGCAAAGTGTTGGACACAGCTGAGCGACTAACAGTGTCACTTCCATACACCCCAAGTTAAGGAACGCAGCCCTTTTCTGTGTGTGGGAAGATGCGGGAGCCTGGGCCCACTGACATCTCTCTTCGACAGGCACCTCGGCCGTCGGGGGCCCATGTTCTCACATCCTGAATTTCCTCAGTGCTCACAGCAGGGAGTGGCCACAGCCTGGTGGCTGCTAGATGGCAGGGATTCTTTCCTTCCTGAGCCCCTTCAGGGCTTACCACTTCACATTAGAAGGCTGCAATCACTGATGACTGCAACACCCCTGTCTACCGATACGGCAGGAAATATTCCGTTTCTCAAACTCAAATTTTAATTTCCTCTTTTTAAGTGTGTTCCTTCCCCATGGTTACTTGCATCAATAAATGACACATAATGCATCCTGTTGCTTAAGTAAAAAACCCAGGTGTCACCTTTGATTTCATGTTTGCTTGTACACTACATAAAATTTATCATGTCCTATTGGTTTTGCCTACAAAATATTACTTCATCATTTTTTCCCCCTATTCCACTATTTCTATGATCACCATCTTCGTCCATAATTGTCTGTCACCTGGATAGCCAAAATAGTTTAACAGGTCTTCCAACATACTTTCTGATCCTTTCAATCCACCTCTAGGGAGTAGCCAGAGTAACCTCATTTATTAACAAAACTGTGAACTACAGAACCGTTTCAGAAGCCTTAGGTGGCTTCCCACTGCTCTTACAATTCCTGCTTCCACTTAAGCCCTAATCTCCAGATAATCGGTAATCTATACTCAATTTTTTTTTCTGATAGTAAAAGAAAACTAAGGACTCAAAGTCCTGACTAAAGGACTCAAATTTTGAGAAAATTAAATAATCTCCTAAAGACCTACCAGTGTTCTCTGTTGAACCCCAGTTCCTGGGAAAGCCAAGAAAGAAAGTATGGATGATTTCTTGATGGAGAAACTAACTTTTAGAAAGAAAGTATGGCAAGGCACATGTTCACATACCTTTCAATCAGTTGAGTTATATGCTCACATAAATAAAAGAGAGACTTCTGAAAACCTTCAGCATGGAAAATTCGTGGGTGCATTCCCAATTCAAGTTTTGATCTGTGCACGTTCTTCTACTCTTATCCATTTGCACTAGCCCAACTAAATCTCCACCACCAACCCACACAGCATGCAGAAGGTTATCAGAAAGCAATTGTTTGATTTCTACAAGCCTGAGGGAAAGAAGAAAACATTCTAGAAACAAAAACACAAATGACTTGGGCCAGAGTCAAAGGCACAAGCTGGGGACAAGATAATCCCTTTTGAGAGCAGCACATGAGGAGATGGGACCAGAGCCAGCCAATGAAGACACCCACATGCTGCTCCCCCCACGCAGCTTCCCTGGCCACTCACTCAAGCCCCTGACAAGTGTTTCACAGAGACTTCTGAACACAAATTCTCCTTCAGGTGAGGCCACATAAGCAAATGCAAATAAATGGCTTCCTGGTTACTTCCTTTGGCCATTCTGGCTTCCCTGTTATTAAACAAGATTTTTTTTTCTTATTTATTTAGAGTTGGGGGAGGAAAGATTTTCCAATAACAACTTGAATGTCAGAGCTACAGGGGCCTCAAATATATCAACTGAGTGGGCCTATTTACCATGTCAAACAATGAATTTATCATCTGTGACAAGGAGAATTTAAGTCTCTGGGTACTAAAAATGCTTTCCTCTACTGAAGTCAAGATAACTACTAAATTAATTTAGTTTCGCTTTTTCCTCTCATGAATATTTTATAGTTCCTTTTTCAGGACATCTAGATTATCAAGTACATCTTCTAATTAAACTCACACATTTTAATTTTCAAAAATTTGAGATAAAATGTATATGCCATTTAAATGTCTTCCCTGTCATCATCTCATCTGCAGCACAAACAGCAGTGGTTGTGGTTTAATGTCATCTGTCATGCAGTGAATTCTACAAAAGAAGAATTTCCTCTGCAGTATAAAAATTTGGGTCTTTGTATTGTGATTACCAAAGTACAGATTCCTTTAAAGAACATGTCTGACTTAAATGAATAGAGCTTATCTGATTGGGAAAAAAAAATTGATTAGTTATTTAAAAACTCAATTCTGCTACATCATGCTTTCAAAGAACGATGTGCATGATTTCACAAAGTATCTTGAATTATGAAATAAAAGCTTCATTCATTGTTTCTGAACCAAATGCTGTTCAAGCATACCACATATTTTTAAATTATTGAAGTTGTATTAAACAAACACACGTCTTCTGAGGCTGGATTACACAGTTTATGCCAGTGCTTTTTAGCTGTAGGCAATTTTGCCCTTCATCCTCCCTGGGGACATTTGCCAAGGGTGGGAGACTATTTTGATCATCATAACTGTGCTAAGAAGAGGTAGGTTGTTGCTGATAACCAGTGAATACAGGCTGGATAAACACCCTCAAATAAACTCTCTAAAATGCATCAGATACCCTACAGTGCATATTGCTGCTGCTGCTAAGTCGCTTCAGTCGTGTCCGACTCTGTGCGACCCCATAGACGGCAGCCCACCAGGCTTCCCCGTCCCTGGGATTCTCCATAGGGCACCTAAAATACCCTAAACCGATAAACCGTCTAAAATGCATAATACAGCTCCTCACAACTCAGAGTCATCTGGTCCAAAGTCTCATCAGCACCAAGGTTGAGGAGCCCTGAGCTATACACATCAGGAGAACTCAGCTAAGAAAGCGAGGAGTGAGGTGCTTTTCTCTTAAACAGACAGCTCTCAGAGAAGTAGCATGTACGTCTGTGGATACACAAACTTAGAACTTGATCGCAAGTTCACAAATTCAGGAGTGAGACATAAAGATGAAGTAATACCACCAAAACTGTGAGAAAAAGTAAAATTATTTGACAATCCCACACATCAGCTGTTCAATGTCATTATAAACCTGACTGTACAAAGGCCCCTCCGCCTCACCAGAATCCCCCCGTGTCCAGGTGATGGTTGGCAGGACTAAGCTGGCAGAAGCCAACAGACTTGCCCAGGACACTCGGAAAAGTCAGAGTGAAAATGCACACCTAAATTTTCTGACCCTCAATCTAGCTCTTTTCTCACTATAGCAAGTATAATTTCACCACACTCCTTATTTATTAAAAAAAAAAAAAAAGCAAAACTTAGAATGTATGTGGCACTTCAAACCTGTTGTCACAAAAAGTACCGGTGGTGAAATAGGGAGCTTCAGAAATGGTAACACCGTGCTACTTTCACTGGCCCCTTTCAGGTTCTGCAACAAGACCCAAGAATCTCTAAACTCCTTAAAATTATACTGCACCTGTGTGTGTAGGGTCCCTCTGAAAGCAGATGCTCTAGATCAGCGGTCCCCAGCCCCCGGCCAGGAACTGGCTCTGGTCCCAGTCTTGGCAGGAACCAGGCCGCCAGGCAGGGGGTGAGCTGCAGCCAGTGGGGGTCACTGCTGCTTCCCCCCGCCCCAATTCCCACCGTCAGATCAGAGGCAGCGTCAGACTCCCAGGAGCAAGCTCATGGCAGGGCCACTGGCCCCATCACCCCAGCATGGGGCATCTGAGGGCCCCCACCAAGCCCACGCGATGCTGAGGTGTGTGATTACTTCACTGTATATCACAATGTAACAATATTAGTAGAAATGCAGTGCGCACTAAATGTAATGCGCTTGAATCATCCTGAAACCATCTATCCTCCATTTGTGGAAAAACTGCCCTGGAGCTAAAAAGGCTCAGGGCTGCGGCTCTAGAAGATAAATGAGTCATATCACCAGACACAGAGCATCATCTAAATGACACCACAAGGCCTATTCACCATCAAGATACTAGAATATCAGTGACTCTGCGGAAGAAATACTATACGGCTCCATATTCATGGACACCACCTTACACCCACTGAAGGGACATTGCTGGATAAACAGAACAAAGAGCAGGTTCAAGCATTAGTAGACGAGGAGATCACTGTCAGGGGGCTAGAGGAAGATGCTCTTTCTATATCTGGCTCTTTTCCTGACTAACTGTGTTAACTCAAAAAAAGTAATTTAAACTTTCTGTATCCCAACGTTTTCATTGGCAAACTGAAGAAAGTAGCTATCATTTAGATATGGTTGTACAGATAAAATGGGACATCTCTGTATAGATGAACCTTGAGAAGAAAAGCCAACACATAGACAGACAATGCCATTATTCTCCGTAAAAGTCTAAGCTTTTATTATCGATGTTGTTTTCTGCTAGGCTTTGGGCAGTGTGTTCCCTAAAATATGTGTTCACATTTCTGGTAAAAGGAGCAATACTTATTAAACTTTAAATATTGTGCCAGATTCAAATGGATTTTGCCAAGAATGATGCTGGTTTTAAAGCTGTCCTGTGAAATACTGACTGTAAGGAGCAGTTCCCTGAGAGAAGCAGGGTCCAACCAATAAAGGGGACATACTTACATTGACACCTCATCCAGAACAACCCTTACAAGAGACTCTGTTGATTTCCTTTATAGCAACTATGTTCATAGCTATGTGTTTGTAGCAACCATTCTCTGGCTAACAGACCCTTAACTTCATTTTGAATGCAATATGCTCAGCTTTGTGATATGAATTCAGTCATCACAGAAGCCCTGTTTCCTCTAAACCATAGCATGCAACCTAGTGCTGACCAGTGACTTGCAAGGATATACCTACTGGATAGCGGTTTTGTGAAATGTTTTCCTCTACGATTAATTAAATGCAAACCTAGAAGATGCAAACCTAGATGCAAACCTAGAAGACTCTTTTGTTTCCTTCCATATCTCCTACTCTGGTAACATGGATATGAATGAGATGTCTGGAACTCTAGCAGCTGTCTGTTAACCATGAGGCAAGAAGCTTGAGGTGCAAAGCTATCACGGTGAGAATGACAGGTGGGAGGATGAAAAGAAAATGAGTCCTTGATGACATCCGTGAGCTTCCTAGCCAATCCTAGAACCACAGCATCCAAATAGGTTATTAAGTATAAGCTGAATGTTCCCTTGTTTTAAGCTAATATTAATCAGGTTTTTAGTACTCACAGCCAAAGTATCCTAATTAATACATCCAGTGCACCAATTCTACTTGTGCCCTCTAGAGATCTTCTATGCATACTATACTATACTATACTGTCGCTTCAGTTGTGTCTGACCCTGTGTGACCCCATAGACAGCAGCCCACCAGGCTCCCCCGTCCCTGGGATTCTCCAGGCAAGAACACTGGAGTGGGTTGCCATTTCCTTCTCCAATGCAGGAAAGTGAAAAGTGAAAGTGAAGTCGCTCAATCGTGTCTGACTCTTCGTGACCCCGTGGACTGCAGCCTACCAGGCTCCTCCATTCATGGGATTTTCTAGGCAAGAGTACTGGAGTGGGGTGCCATTGCCTTCTCCGGCATGTTTTTATATAAATTTAGCATATCTCCATTTCTCTTATGAAAATCTCACATTTTGTTAATGGAAGAAAGAAGACCTAGGACATAAGACCCTGGAGAAGTAACAACTGCTTCTGCTTCATAGATCAGAAATATTAGCACTTTCTTTCCCCCATTTCTGTATCTTGCCAGCACTGCTTCCTCTGCTGGGAAACCCATTCCTTCTTTACCCACCTGCTCCATGTCCACTCATCCTCTGACTCTCGGCTGGAGATTCACTTTTGTGAAGTGAAGTTACATGATGTCAACTTTGGGATCCTATATACATCAAACGGGTCTTGTCTTTTGGTAGCAAGAAAGAGAACACATGTTCAAACTGGCTGAGGTAAGATGAGGAATTAGAGGCTCACAGCACTGGAAAGTCCAAGAAGAGGCGTGCCTAAGTCAAGCCTTTAATTCAAGGCTCAAATGAAGCTGTCTAGACTCAGGCTCAGCAGCGCTCCCCTCTGCTGTCCACTGTGCCCGTCCATCCTTAGACAGGAGCTTTGTTCATGTGTAAAGATAGGTTTTAGGAGCTACAAAACTGATTCCCTCACTCAGATGCTCCAGTGGAAAAGTAAATACTTCTCTGTAACCTCAACAAAATCCCGGACTCCTCTCATTGGCTTTACCAGGGTCATGTGCTCATGGTGTGGCCAGAGCTGTGGAAAACACTGATTAGTTGAGTATGAAGTTGGGGTGGGGACAGTCCCACACTAACCCAGGAGATGGAGAAAAGGAAAACAATTGACTTCCCAAAGGAATTCCTGCAAATGGGAACATGGATAAGGAGGACAGAAAGAAATCATAATCTCTTGCACACACTACTACATTATACCCCACTTATTAATTTAGAAATAGATATTGATTATTTATTATGTTCCAGAACCACTGTTTCTCTCTACACTAAGCCTCACTCCTCAAAGAAAAGGACACTCTTATTCAAGGCATTTGACAGTGTATAGAGATATTGTGCTGTCCCTTTCGGTATTTGTCACCTTACACCAAACTGTGAGACCATCATAATGAGACCTAATCCTTCTCCTCTTTCCATTTTCAAAACCTCCTACAGTGCCAGCTTAGCACATAGCGTTTACTCAATGAATCTTTACTGATTGAATGTATTAGTGCTCAAGTACTCTGGGCAGAATTTGAGTTGTAATTAATAGTCAATAAGTGTATTTACCCTGTGTATTTGCTAAGTCGCTTCAGTCATGTGTGACTCTCTGTGACCCCATGGTCTGTAGCCCACCAGGCTCCTCTGTCCATGGGATTCTCCAGCAAGAATACTGGAGTGGGTTACCAGGCCCTCTTCCAGAGGATCTTCCCAACCCAGGGATCGAACCCATGTCTTGCCTTTCCTGCCTTGGTAGGCAGGTTCTTTATCACTAGCACCACCAAGGAAGCCTATTTATTTATAAATAGTTCCCAAGATGTATTTTGCAGCTTTTGTACATCCCTAGCAAAAGCAGGGGCTTCCCTGGTGGCTCAGATGGTAAAGAGTCTGCCTGCAATGCAGGAGACCTGGGTTCAATCCCTGGGTCAGGAAGATCCCCTGGAGAAGGGAATGGCAGATCACTCCAATATTCTTTCCTGGATAATCCCATGGACAGAGGAGCGTGGTGAGCTACAGAGATGCTGAACAGAATGAAACTGAAAGACCAGGCATCCTTTAATTGGCCACCCACATAAAGAAGAGAGAGGAAGTGGCGTGGAGGGATGGGAGATGTAAAGTTGTGCTGCAACTGATTTTATTCAAGGTCACTTCAATATGGAAAATATTTCAGCATTGAAGGTGATGGGACAGGGAGACAGTATTTGCAAAATGGATGTTGTAACCATTCATTAAAAACAAAGTGGATATTAACTCTCTCAAGAATGTAGGTCACAGATTGAACAAAAATAGAAATCTAAACTCCTTGCACGAAGCCAGGGACAAGCAGCCAAAGCTCAAACATAAAAACCACTCTCACTAGCTCAAGTAAGCAGCAGGAGATAGCACCCTTTGGACCTGGGTCCAGGCCAGCCCGGCCCCCAGCTCAGGCAGGAAATCCTCCTGCCATTGCTCTCAGGGCTCAAGTCTGAAGCAACCGCAGGAGGAAAGCACACATCTAACCTAGGCTCTACCTGAAGATGAGAGACGGACACTGAGTGCCACAGTCCAACACACACAAGGGCCAAGACTAAAGCGTGGCCACGTCAAGTAAAGTTTCCAGAGACAGAGACAGGGCCAATGCATAAAAATAAGTCTCAAAGAATCTTAGAAATAGAATTTTAGTCTCCTTGTCTTGTATGTGCATATTCACATACATAATTGCATAGCTACTTTTCTAGTGAGGGTTTTGGTTTCAATTTTTAAAGGTGTCTTTGGAACATCTGTATTCATTTAAGTCCTTTAAAAAGAGCAACTCAAGTAATGGAACTATTTATTTGATTCAAAGACTTAGGGCTTGCAATCCATTACTTTTCCTGTGTTTTCTCTTTTTATTTATTTAGAAAGAAGTTCCAACAAGTAAAAGATATATGACAAAAATGAGTCAAGAGTAACTAACCTATACCACCAAAAAAAAAAAAATAATAAGTAAAACCCGTTATTTTTTACCGTTCCATGTCTTCAAACCTTGCAAAGCTTTCTCATATGCATTTTTGCTTGTGAGACAATGGCACACATAATGGCCCTTCATCCGCTTAATTTATGACATCACTTTTTTCCTATTTTGCCTGCAGTTAATGACACATATTAATCACTTAAAATGGTTTCAATATTTTGATGGGAACAAACAGAAAGATGTATATATCTTGAAACAGGAAGATATACTAATCTGAATATTAAATTGGCCACTTTGAAAAAATTCCCTCCTCGCCCCTGGAATACCACGCTCCTCATCACTGCAGTCTCCTGAGCCGCATCGGCGCGGCCTGAGGCGTCCCCCGAAAACAGGGCGTCTCCGCGCACCGCGGAGGACTCACCCCGGGACGGGAGAGAGGAGAACAACGGGAAACAAAGCAAACACAGATGCTTGTTTATGTGCTCCTTTAGTTGTTTCCATAAACCTTCTGTTTATGTCCGCGTTTTATACCAAGACACTCGTAAAGGGCAAGGACCTTCAACATTTAGCTCATTTTGTGCGTCGTGAAACACGGAAGCGGAAGCAGACGAAGGCTTTCCAGTTAAGGCCTCCAGAGGACTTGAGAGAACTCCTCTCAAGTCTCCGAATTCTGTCTGTAGAGGAAAAAGGCGCAGGGCATCTTTTTTTTTTTGTTCAGTTTTTTGTGAAAGTGAAAGTCGCTCAGTCGTGACCGACTTCTCGCGACCCCATGGACTATACAGTCCATGGAATTCTCCAGGCCAGAATACTGGAGTGGGTGGGCAGCCTTTCCTTTCTTCAGGGGATCTTCCCAACCCAGGAATTGAAATGGGGTCTCCTGCATTGCACGTGGATTCTTTACCAAGTGAGCCACCAGGGAAGCCCTTTAAGTTTCCTATCTTTCTCCAAAAAATTAAATGAATTTTGACAACCTTTACCACAGGCAAATCCACTTCGTCTGACTGTCTTTATTTCCTCGTTCTCACGCCCCCACCTGTTACTCACACTCTTGCACAAACAGTGTCTACCCTCCTCTCCAACTCCATCTGTCACAGATGAGCCGTGTGCTCCCTTAGAAGGTTCTCCATGCCTAGGTCATAGTCTGATGTTACACGATGCTTGGTTTTTGCTTACACAAAGAAGTAGTGAACAAATAGAATTCAGTCACTTTACAAAGAACAAAGGCATCACTCACTCTTGGCTCTGTATAGTGCCTACAGTAACAGGGAAAGTGAGGTGTCCATTACACTTCATAAGATGGCAGCTTGATCAAGGGACCACATTCCCAGTTCTTAGATTTAGGTAGATCCCTGTTACTAGTCCTCAGCAACAGCATGTAAACAGAAGATGTGTTACCTTCAGAACAAGGCAGTTGAAAGTCACTGAGTCTTTTCTACTTTCTCTTCATCTGGCACCTGAAGCAAAGCACTGTGGAGCCTTAACAGGATAGGGAAGCAACAAGAAGGAATGAGTGTGGTCTTTGAACCTCCACGCAGTGGGAAACCAATCACAAACCTGGAATCCCTTTCTTAACCTGTTATTTAGTGAAAATTGAAATGCTATTAGGTTAAGCCATTGTATTTGAGGGGGTTGGTATATGTTAAAGCCACCAACTTGGCTCTTACCAATATGCTTACTCTATGGTGAATTTTCTTAGAGATTCAATATAGAGTCCACAGAAAAAAATACAGTCCATGTAACAATGTACCCTAAGCTGTTTTATGTTGGAAAAGCCTTAATTTTGCTTTCAAGTGATATTCTTGGAAGTAATTAATGAAAATAAGAGACCCTCCAGCATAAGGCCTTTGGATAATGGTGTGGCTCGTGAGAAAGGCCTTATTGATATGAAAATGAAGTGACCATTGGGGAGGCAACCCTGCTGGAGTTGTCATGTTTGACTGTGAAGCTGTATAATAACCTCTCCTTGGAGGAGAGCTGTGACCAACCTAGATGGGTATTAAAAAGCAGAGCCATCAGTTTGTCAACAAAGGTCTGTCTAGTCAAAAATACAGTGTTTTCCAGTAGCCATGTACAGATGTGAGAGTTGGACCATAAAGAAGACTGAGTGCTGAAGAACTGATGTTTTCAAACTGTGGTGCTGGAGAAGACTCTTGAGAGTTTCTTGGACTGCAAGGAAATCCAACCAGTCCATCTTAAAGGAAATCAGTCATGAATATTCATTGAAAGGACTGATGCTGAAGCTGAAGCTGCAATACTTTGGCAAACTGATACGAGGAACCAACTCATTGGCAAAGACCCTAATGTTGGGAAAGAATAAAGGCAAAAGGAGAAGAGGGTTGCAGAGTATGAGAGAGTTAGAGGGCATCATCAATTCAATGTACATGAATTTCAGCAAACTCCAGGAGATAGTGAAGGACAGGGAAGCCTGGTGTGCTGCAGTCCATGAGGTTGCAAAGAGTTGGACACAACTTAGCAATTAAGCAACAAAAAACAACAGAATGACCTTGGGTAGAGCTAGTGACAAAGCTAAGATACTGAGGATAGCTAAGAAAATGGATGGAAAGAAACTGGATCTTTTAGGAAGCTATCCCACTGCTGGAAAATTTGATGTCTGATAGCAATATTTGTACTTAACTACTTAGAGTTTTATTTTCTTTCTCTTACAAGAAAGGAATTCTAACTGACATAAATATTGATACTAAACTTATCATTAAGATGACTCTATTTCAGCTTCAGGGTACCCTTGACCAAGAAACACACTCTCCACAGTTGACTTTTCTCATTTTCAAGAAGATTTAATAATTGTATATTATCAGTGTGATTACAAAAAGAAATACATGGAAGCATCACATACGCTACAAAGCCCAGGAAGAACACTTTTATGTCCTCTAACATAAATAAATGAAACATTCAAGACGATATGTATGAACCTTCTTGTATTTTAACGAAGCATCATAATCGCCTGATTACACTGCCTTTTAAAAGACAGTAATACCAAACAAAGCAGAGAAAGACCAGATCCTATTTATTAACCAACTGTTTTTAACTACTGTAAAAAAAATTCTATTACTGTAAACTCTTTCTAAGGACTCTTTTATTCCTGTAAAATGTTATTAAATGCCCTAATTCATTCAATTCTCCTTATACCCAACTTCTCAAAATTCAAGTACCTTTAAAATAGAAACTAAATTCCTAGCAAATAGCTGCACGTGGTGGCATTTTAAAAACATGGCCTCATATTCTTTGATATTCCTCCCCTTTGAAATGGGAGCTGCGTTATCTCCCCTTGAACCCCGGGCTGGGTTGTTTTTGCTTCAACCAGTCAAACACAGTGAGAGTCACACCATGTGTCTTCAAGGTTAAGTATCGAAAAATCATGATATATCTGCCTTTTTGTCTCAGAACCTTGATCTCTGGCCATCACCTGGGGTCCCTCTGTGGGACTCAGTCACCATGCCCTGAGAAGTTCAAAGCCCAGTACAGTGTCTTGAAACACTGTGTAACAGCAGAAAGCTGTTCCCCTGAGATCCTGTTTCAATTCCTGACCTGCAGAATCTGTGAGCACAGTAACACAGCTCTTGCTGTGGTCCCTGAAGTTTCTACAGAAAAGAAGGGGAACAAATAAATCTGACCTCACATTAGTCCTTCAGCTAAACACTATGCTCCTGCTGCTGCTTCAGTCGTGTCCAACTTTGTGTGACCCCATAGACGGCAGCCCACTAGGCTCCCCCGTCCCTGGGATTCTCCAGGCAAGAACACTGAGTGGGTTGCCATTTCCTTCTCCAATGCAGGAAAGTGAAAAGTGAAAGTGAAGTCGCTCAGTCGTGTCCGACTCTTAGCGACCCCGTGGACTGCAGCCTACCAGGCTCCTCCATCCATGGTATTTCCCAGGCAAGAGTACTGGAGTGGGGTGCTGTCACCTTCTCCAAAACACTATGCTGAAACACTGTAAATATATTCATTAGATGTTTGGATTTCACTCATAGAACCACAGAATTCAAAACTTATTAGATTTTCTGATTTTACTCTTATAATTATAGAGTTCAAAAACTGAGAGGAATTTATTATCAAGAACTAAATATCTCATTTAAACAACTAAGAAAAGTAGGATCTAGGAAGACTAAGAAACACCAAATCTCACACACCATATAATGGCAGATCTATATTCAGAAAACAAAGCTTGTGGTGCACAGTGAAGTTAGGTTTGTAAGACGAGAATTAAACTCATTTTCCGTACTTTTAGAACAGAAGTGTAGCTAAGTAACCAGTATGATAAGTAAAGAATATCTCATTCTATTGTCACTTGGATTAAGATTTCCTTTAGACAAGATGAAATAACTTATGAGTGAAATAGAAGACATCTTTTAAAACTCACCTGTTAAAAAAAGGAAAAAATAAAAAAGGTTCTTCTCAAATTCAAGATCTTCTATCAACATATACATACTATGAAAATATATAGCTCAAAATACCCAGATAATAAATTTGCCAAATACAGATTCATTTAGGAAGTAAGCAAAACAAAATCAGCTTATAATGTAGGTACATTAACTGTCTATTGTTTTAATTTGAAAGAAATGCTACTGATAATAGAAGCAGTGAGACTCATTGTGTCACAGACATTATGGCCCTATTTTCTATATTGGCCTGTTACAAACACGGTAGAGGAGGGCATGGCAACCCACTCCAGTATCCTTGCCTGAGAATCCCATGGACTGAGGAGCCTGAAGGGCCACAAAGAGTCCATGGGGGTGCAAAGAGTCATATACGATGGAGAAACTAAAACAATAGGTTACTAAAAAGCCACTTAAGAGTAGATATACTTTGGCTTCCTCAGTGGCTCAGTGGTACAGAATCTGTTTGCCAATGCAGTAGCCGTGGGTTTGATCCACGGTCTGCAAAGCAGCTAAACCTGTGCCCCACAGCTCCTGAGCCTGTGCTTCAGAGCCCACAAGTTACAACTACGGAAGCCCACAGGCCCAGAGCCGGGGTTGCACAGTGGGAGAAGCCCCCGCAAGGAGACACCCAAGCAGCACGACTGGAGAGTGGCCCTGATCACTGCAGCTAGAGAAAGGCAATGAAGACCAAGCACAGCTAAAAAATAAACACATAAAATTTGTTTAAAAAGAGTTGTTGTTTAGTCGATCAGTCATTCTGACTCTTTGCAATCCCATGGACTGCAGCACACCAAGCCTCCCTGTCGATCACCAACTCCCAGAGTTTACTCAAACTCATGTCAATTGAGTCGGTGATGCCATCCAACCATCTCATCCTCTGCCATCCCCTTCTCCTCCCTCCTTCAATCTTTCTCAGCATCAGGGTCTTTTCAAATGAGTCAGTTCTTTGCATCAGGTGGCCAAAGTACTAAAGTTTCAGCTTCAGCATCAGTCCTTCCAATGAATATTCAGGACTGATTTCCTTTAGGATGGACTGACTGGTTGGATCTCCTTGCAGTCCAAGTGAGTCTCAAGAGTCTTCTCCAATACCACAGTTCAAAAGCATCAATTCTTCAGCGCTCAGCTTTCTTTATGGTCAAATTCTCACATCCATACATGACAACTGGAAAAACCATAGCTTTGACTAGATGGATCTTTCCTGGCAAAGTAATGTCTCTGCTTTTGAATATGCTGTCTAGGTTGGTCATAGCTTTCTTCCAAGGAGCAGTTGTCTTTTAATTTCATGGCTTCAGTCACCATCTGCAGTGATTTTGGAGCCCACCAAAGAAAATAAAGTCTCTTACTGTTTCCATTGTTTCCCCATCTATTGGCCATGAAGTGAAAAAGAATCAGATCAGATTAGATCACATCAGTCGCTCAGTCATGTCCGACTCTTTGCGACCCCATGAATCGCAGCACACCAGGCCTTCCTGTCCATCACCAACTCCCAGAGTTCAGTCATAGACTCACGTCCATTGAGTCAGTGATGCCATCCAGCCATCTCATCCTCTGTCATCCCCTTCTCCTCTTGCTCCCAATCCCTCCCAGCATCAGAGTCTTTTCCAATGAGTCAACTCTTCGCATGAGGTGGCCAAAGTACTGGAGTTTCAGCTTTAGCATCAGTCCTTCCAAAG
>NW_011494808.1:10801213-10801597 GCF_000754665.1 Bison bison bison
CAACCCACTACAGCGTTCTTGCCTGGAGAATCCCAGGGATGGGGGAGCCTGGTGGGCTGCCGTCTGTGGTGTCTCACAGAGTCAGACAGGACTGAAGCGACTTAGCAGCAGCAGCAGCAGGTCATACCTCAACATGTGAATTGAAAATTATATATACATAGCGACCAAACCAGAGAAGGCAATGTCGCCCCACTCCAGGACTCTTGCCTGGAAAATCCCATGGACAGAGGAGCCTGGTAGGCTGCAGTCCATATGGTCGTGAAGAGTCGGACATGACTGAGCTACTTCCTTTCACTTTTCACTTTCATGCACTGGAGAAGGAAATGGCAGCCCACTCCAGTATTCTTGCCTGGAGAATCCCAGGGACGGGGGAGCCTGGTGGGC
>NW_011494808.1:10801697-10812155 GCF_000754665.1 Bison bison bison
TTCCACTATTTCCCCATCTATTTCCCATGAAGTAGTGGGACCAGATGCCATGATCTTTGTTTTCTGAATGTTGAGCTTTAAGCCAACTTTTTCAATCTTCACTTTCACTTTCATCAAGAGGCTTTGATGTACTTTATTAGGTAAGTCTTGTCTTCCTGCACCCGTCTGCTGACTGGACAACGCCGTGACACCACTTCAACCTTGAGACTAGGTGTCAAAGATGATGCAGCCTCAGCGTGAAAGTAAATTAAACCCCTGAAAGGCTCAGTGTGGCGAAGCTTTTCCTTCTTGACAATAAGAGACAGAGACAACTAAGCTCTTATTTGATTAAACCACTAAGATGTGGGAATGTTTGTTATAGCAGGTAGCTTTGCCTGCTCTGAGAAACTTAAATTGAATGGATGCATATGCTTACATGTTTACCAAATATTTGCTAAATATAATTAAAGCTGCATTATCTCTTATTAGTACTGATTTTTGCTCTTCGAAAATCACAAAGCCGCTCTCTGAGGGTCTTGTATGTTTCTGTGTCTTTTCCCTTCCATTCCCTCTCCCTGGAAGGTCTTCCTCTGCAACTCCTCTGCTTGCAGAGCTCTCAGTGACCCTCAGTGACTGCCTTTAAGATCTACTCTGGTGCATCTTCATTAGCTCCAGGCAGAATCGCATCTTATTAAAGTTAAATCTATATGAGTCTATTAAAAAGGCTTTAACAGCTTCCTGATTAGTTTAACTTTTTACAAGGAATGTCAGTGGTATCTATTGGCATTTCAAATGTACATATCACTTAATGTAACATTTCCACTGCTAGAAAGGATACAGGACTTTATTGTAAGTATATTTAAGTATCCATTGCAGCGTAAGTTTAGGATTGGAAAAAAGTTAAAAACAAACCACCTGCATGCATGCTCAGTCATGCCCAATTCTCTGTGACCCCATGGTCTACAGACCACCAGGGTCTTCTGTCCATGTAATTTTCCAAACAAGATTACTGGAGTGGATTACCATTCCTTCCTCCAGGGGATCTTCCAACCCAGGGATCAAACCCATGTCTTTTGCGTCTCCTGCATTGGCAGGGATATACTTTACCACTGTTCCACTTGCGAAGCAGAAACAAGCTAAACCTTAGTAAGGAATAGCTAATAGGCTATGGTAGATCTATATGATTTATATGTACAAAAATTTGATGAAATATCGATTTCCAGGATAAACTGTATACTAAAAACAAATTATATTGGGCCTTCCTCGGTGGTCCAGTGGCTAAGACTGCCTCCCAGTGCAGGGGGTGGATTCAATCCCTGGTTGGGAAAGGAAGGTACCAAATACCACACAGAACAGTCAGATAAAAAAAAAAGACATAATTTATAAAATGCTCATAGTTTTATAAAAAATGTACATATATACACATGTGCTTGTATGTACATGGAAACTGTGTATGATATGTAAGTAAGGGCATAAGGACTCACAAACTTTCATTAATATTTCTTTTTAATTTTAAAAGTCTTTTCCCATTTTTTTCAAGTATAAAGTAAAGTTTATTAGAACAAGAGTATTTTCTATACACAAAACTTCACCAAGCTCAATAATTAATTAAATCATACCATGCTGATCTAATTAAAACTGTGAGATTTTTATATACATACACCAAATGATTGCCAAAACATTTAAGTTCTAAAAGAACAAAAGGCAAATTAAACTTTTTATAATTAAATTTATTTTTAATTGAAAGATAATTACTTTACAGTATTGTGTTGGTTTCTGCCAAACATCAACATGAATCAGTCATATTGGAGCTTAGTGGATTCACAGTGTTATGCGAGTTTCAGGTATATAGTACAGCGACTCAATTATATATGTATATAAATATATATGTAACATATATATTCTTTTTCAAATTATCTTCCATTATAAGTTATTAAAAGGTATTAAGTATACTCCCCTGTGGTATACAGTAGTTCCTTGCTGTTTACCTGTTTTATATACTGGAGAAGGCAATGGCAGCCCACTCCAGTGTTCTTGCCTGGAAAATCCCATGGACAGAGGAGCCTGGCGGGTTACAGTCCATGGGGCTGCAAAGAGTTGGACACGACTGAGCGACTTCACTTTCGCTTTTATTTTATATACAGTATTGTAGATCCGTTATACACAATACTCTTTGGGGACCATAAGTTTGTTTTCTATGCTGAGTTTAATTCTATTTGTAAATAAGTTCAGAGGGAAACAACAAGTCCTAGTAACTGAAAGCCTTCCAGGCAAAAGTGACTACAGTCATGTTGTTGTTTAGTTGCTAAGTTGTGTCCAAATCTTTTGCAACCCCATGGACTGTAGCCCGCCAGGCTCCTCTGTCCATGGGATGCTCCAGGCAAGAATACTAGAGTGGGTTGTCATTTCCTTCGCCAAGGGATCTCCCTGACCTTGGGCTCAAACTCACGTCTCTTCCATTCACAGGCAGATTCTTTACCACTGAGCCATTAGAGAAGTTCTGACCATCATCATGCACATATATACCTATGCATAAATATACACACACATATACATCATACGGCAGGAACCTATTGATTATTCATGTGTGAAATAGGTTAGATCAAGAATAATTCTTGAAAGGAATCTTGATCCTAATTGAGAGAAATCCTCTTGCTCAGGTCCATGGGGTCTAGAGTGGGTATTTTATTCAAGTATATATCCCTATCTAGTTATTATTATTCATAAGGATGTTACCTATTTGCCATTTGTGAAATTTCCTCTCTCAACTGCCTATCTAATATACCTGTAGTGCCCTCCAAGGATGCTTTTATATGGATCCTGACATTCTTGTGCTACAGAACACAGAGGCACTGTCTCTAGGAAACTGCCCTTAGTAACCTCCAGTTCCTTTTCCACGGAAGTGTACTTGCACATTCGTAATTCTTATGGTTCAAGTACATTTCTCAAAGTTGACATAAAGGCCTACAGCAATTTGTTGGTCACTGATGCCCCCATCACTTCATGGGAAATAGATGGGGAAACAGCAGAAACAGTGTCAGACTTTATTTTTTTGGTCTCCAAAATCACTGCAGATGGTGACTGCAACCAAGAAATTAAAAGATGCTTACTCCTTGGAAGAAAAGTTATGACCAAACTAGATAGCATATTCAAAAGCAGAAACATTACTTTGCCAACAAAGGTTCATCTAGTCAAGGCCATGGTTTTCCAGTGGTCATGTATGGATGCGAGAGTTGGACTGTGAAGAAAGCTGAGCACCAAAGAATTGATGCTTTTGAACTGTGGTGTTGGAGAAAACTCTTGAGAGTCCCTTGGACTGCAAGGAGCTCCAAACAGTCCATTCTAAAGGAGATCAGCCCTGGGTGTTCTTTGGAAGGACTGATGCTAAAGCTGAAACTCCAGTACTTTGGCCACCTCATGCAAAGAGTTGACTGATTGGAAAAGACTCTGATGCTGGGAGGGATTGGGGGCAGGAGGAGAAGGGGACGACAGAGGATGAGATGGCTGGATGGCATCACTGACTCGATGGACGTGAGTTTGAGTGAACTCCGGGAGTTGGTGATGGACAGGAAGGCCTGGTGTGCTGTGATTCATGTGGTTGCAAAGAGCTGGACATGACTGAGCGACTGAACTGAACTGGATTGATGTCTCCTACGAGTGTCCAGGGAATGCCTACATCAGCATCCCTGAATACATGTATATTTTTCTCTGCAATTATGCAGCATAGTGTGATAACTAACAGAATCTGGAGCCAACAAATCTGAGTTTGATTCCTGGCTCTTCCACTTACTGACCGTAACTTGAGGCAGCATATTAATCTCTTTGTATCTTGGCTTCCCCATTTATAAAGGAAAAATTTAAAATAGCACCTACATATAGGATAGTTTATTAGAGTTTAATTATACATGTCAAGCTCTTTCACCAGTGTCTGCCAAAATTGGGGCTCAATAAATATCAGATTTCTGAGCACTAATAAAATTGTGAAATGAAAATGCTCTAACAACATTTTGAGTGACGAGAAAGGGGGCAGAATTTTCCATCTCTTCAATCAAGGATGTATTTGTGCCTTCAGCTTTAACAAAACTGTGAGAACAGGATGTCAAGATTATGTATAAAGAAATAGGTGCCCACCTCCCCCACCCTCAATGCCTGCCCCAGGGCTATAAAAGCGTCCCTGCCATCTGCCACTTCCACAGGTTATGACTTCGGAAGGTACCTGCCAGAAGGTAAATTTGAAGTCTGGGAGACACAATCCATGAAATCATTTATATTAATTAACCCTTTAGCTCCAATTAACTGAGCAGACTGGCTATCTCCTCACCCTTGTGTCTGTCCATTTCAGAAGCCATGGTTGTGGGCCCAGCACATATCTGACTCTGGGATGCAGATGGCAACTCGAGATGGAGGCTCAGGGGCTTCCCTGGCGGTCCAGTGGTTGAGGCTCTGTGCTTCCCACACAGCGGGGCACAGGGTCAGGGTCCCACATGCCATGTGGTGCCACCAAAAAGCTTTTTTTTTTAAAAATGTGGAAAGATGGGAGCACAGTTTCTACAATTTCAGAAAATATATAATAGATTGAGTCATGGTATATGGAAATCAGAGGATTCAGAATATAGGATATCACAGAGGAGAGGGGGCTGGTATAAAAAGGAGAAGGTATTAATGAATCCACACTTACCTCACAGGTATTTAAGAGGGGAGGACAGGAATAGAAGGAAACTCCAAAAAATTCCTATTTAAAATTTTTAATTGGAATGTCCCTAAGTGAGCCTACAGATTACCAGATACAGATTATTTACCCATAAAATTCTGGATTCCTAAAATATGAAAATTACCAACACAGAGCAAAACGGTCATTATGTTACACTACTTCCATAAATCTGAGAAGAGCCAGAGACAGAGAAAGAGGAAGGCTGAAAATATGAGTGAACATCAGCAGGCTTTAGATGTTAATAAATGATGGACTGAGGAAACAGGGAGGTCAGACAGCCTTACACGCGCAGAAACTTTCTGGTTTGTACTTGGGCACACAACTCAGCAGAAAGACCTCTGAAGACGTCTGTAGCAACAACTGACACGGGCATGCCACAGTAATCTGCTCTCATGCGATGTTTTCTCCCTGAAACAACCCTATGGCATTCAATACTCCCACTGAGAAAGGAATTGGGGCTCAGAGAAGTTACAGTACTAGCTCCAGGTCACACAGCTAAAGTAGAGACCTTGAACCCCGTTGCTCTGTTTTCAATCCAGCATTCTTTTCTCCGCATCAGCCTCTTTACTCCCTAAATGGAGATGAAGGGCATTGCTTTTATGTTTTTTCAACGTTCTCCTATAAGTTATATGACTGGGTAAAGATTCACAGTTCAATCAAAACAATACCCTTTAATCAAGATGGCAACCCGAATACGTTTGTTTGTTGTGAGCCGTTTTTCTCTCCCAGCACGAAGATTCTTTAGGAGAGAGGCTCTGGTAACAGCAACCATCCAGTCAAGGGATAAAAGATGCATGAACTCTTATTACACACACACACACACACACACACACATGCACAAACTGTTATTACACACACACACAAAGATGCATGAACTGTTCCACACACACACACACACACACACAGATGTATGAATTGTTATCCATACACACACACACCCATCCACACTTCCGCTTCCCCTCTCCATTCACCAGGCAAGGCCAGGTTAGTCTACATCTGATGCCTTAGGCACATTTCTTTGGAAGTGTAAACGGTGACGCTAGTACCAACTGTTCCGAGCAGCTGCAGAAAACCATGAACCCAGATTGCTCATTATACCTTTAGAGACGCCGGCCGTCAGCCTGCTGACCACTGGATGCATATAAGGGGTAATAATGGTGATGGGACATGATAAAAATAAGAGAAGCTGAAGGGGTGAAAAATAGCTGCAGAAAAAAAGTCTCCTGATTTCACATTCCTTGCCCATAAAGGCCTTCAATTAAAAAAAAAAAAGATTCAGAACAAAGTATCCCAGCATAGCTCAATCATAAGCCTGGCCGCTCCTCACTGACTGCATTCTTGTACACGGCAAAGAGGGAAATCTCACTGGGGGCAAAAAAACAGGTGAAAGAGAGGCTTTGGGGGAAGCTTCAGAAAACCTGAAAGTAGCTGCCTTTCTATGGCTGGTAACTTATCTGCAACACACAGGACAGACATCAGTGAGGCGGAGGGCGTTGCCTTTCTGCAGAGGGACCTTGAAGGAAGGATTTGCTGCCAGCCAGAAGCCCTCAGTCTTCGGAGCTGCTCCAAGTGCAGCCTGAACCGCCCAGACAAATCCCGCAGCTTTGCTCTTTCTAAAAAAAGCACAAGGGGAGAGTCTGGCGAGCAAGAGCAGCCCCCGCTCAGCAGGTTGCTCTGCCCCTGCAAATGCGAATGCTTTTAATGTCAACGTGGAGGCTCCTGTTTGAAATTCAATGGGGAGCTAAAATTACTGTAAGCCTGCTTAGGAATGTCAGACGAATGTTCATCATATCCAAGAGAGTGTTTGTGCAATGGGCAAATGACGGCAATGGAAACTGGAGGGCTTATGCTGATAAGCACAGTAAAAAAGCTTTTTTTTTTTTTCTTTGAGCAATGAAAGTAAGTACTTGAAGTTATTAGTGAGAAAAGATAATTTGTGTAAGAACTTCTAAGAAGAATAGGTGTGCTTCTTGCTAGGAAACCCAAAAGCCTATGAAAAAAGTAAAGATCACATGTAAAGGCCTTACGTGATTACATAATATTTGGCAGTTTGATTTGGGAAGGAGAGTATTTTTGGAAAACTGGAAAAAAAATACCCCAAGTCTCCACTTCTCCCTGCCTGCGTGTACCATGAAATGCGACCTGTATCTCCTCCCCAAGATTCGGCATCTGAACTGGCCTGTGACTGGCTTTGACCAACAGAAGCCGTAGAGGTGCTGTTGCTCAATCACCAGGTCGTGTCCCACTCTTCACAGCCCATGGACTGCAGCTGCCAGGCTCTCCTGTCCCTTGCCATCCCCCGGAATTTGCCCAAGGTCATGTCCTTTGGATCGGTGATGCCATCCAACCATCTTATCCTCTGCCATCCCCTTCTCCTCCTGGCTTCAATCTTTCCCAGCATCAGCGTCTTTTCTAATGAGTAACCTGGTCATATCAGGTGGCCCAAATATTGGTGCTTCAGCATCAGTCCTTCCAAAGAGTATTCAGGGTTGATTTCCTTTAAGAGTGACTGGTTGGATCTCTTTGCAGTCCAAGGGACTCTCAAGAGTCTTCTCCAAAACCACAGTTTGAAAACATCTGTTTTTCGGTATTCTGCCTTCTTTATTGTCCAGCTCTCACATCTGTACATGACTATTGGAAAGACCATAGCCTTGACTATACAGACCTTTGTCAGCAAAGTGATGTCTTTGCTTTTTTAACACACTGCCTAAGCTTGTCACAGCTTTCCTGCCAAGAAGCAAACGTTTAATTTCATGGCTGCAGTCACCATCCATGGTGATTCTGAGCCCAAAAGAGGAGATCTGTCACTGCTTCCATCTTTTCACTTTCTATTTGCCATGAAGGGACAGAACAGGATGCCATGATCTTAGTTTTTTTTAAGGTTTAGTTTTATTAATAGATCTTAGTTTTATTGAGTTTTAAGTCAGCTTTTTCCATCAAAAGAGGGAATGGCAAACCACTCCAGTAAACTAGCCGTGAGAACCCCATGAACTGTATAAAAAGGCAGGAGAGGTGACTATGACAATTCCAAGCCCAGACCCCAAGAGACCTTGTGCGTGTTCACACTGTCTCTTGAAATCTCTCCACTGGAACCAGAAAGACCTTAGGATGCCTGCTGGATGATAAACAACAGAGTTGA
Source organism: Bison bison bison (assembly GCF_000754665.1). Lineage (NCBI taxonomy): Eukaryota > Metazoa > Chordata > Mammalia > Artiodactyla > Bovidae > Bison > Bison bison. Next base: position 10,809,527 of record NW_011494808.1, read on the forward strand.
GTCACCCCATCTCCTAGACCAGCTGGCTCCCGGCCAAGAGACCACAAGCACAGGACTGAGCAGTGTCTGCTAGTATCAGCTGAGCCCAGACTGGATCAGCAGAACTGCCCAGGTCTTTGAGAGATAACCCCAACTTAGAGAAATAATGAATAGTTGGGGTTTTAAGGCATTAAGTTTGATAGCCTTTTGCTTCACAGCAATTCTAACTGAAACTATATCTACGTATAAAATACAAAGACAGTTCTTAGGTAAATTCCTGAGAAAAACTAGATGCCTGGGGCTCAGGAATAAAGCCACCCCCTCTTTCATAATAATTCTGCAGTTCTTGGAGACTGGAGATGGGCATGGATGTCTGTAGAAGGCTACGCCATGTCGCTAACACCAGTCCATGTTCTTTCACCGTGCACAGTCTATTTCCTTCCTTCCCTAGTAAAAAGTTCAAATCTAATTTAAAGAGTAGGCTTTCTCCTAGAAACCCAGCTGAAGCCTGAACAAAAACTGAAACGAGGTCTCGCTTGGCATTTTAAAGCTATAATTTGACAAAATTAGTCATTCTTGTTGATGCTCAATGTCACGTTAACCAGATCTTGTGTAACTGGTAGAAGAGAGTTTATAAGGTTCTTCAACATTCAAAATAGCTTTGCTCTTAAATCTGGGGGAACAAAATGAAGAATGAATATGTAACGATGAAAACCAGAGTTTACTTTGCTATTTTATCTGTGAAAAATTAATTGCCTTCTTAAACTTCTTGGCGACAACAAGCCCTCAGTTTCCTTAACTTTCCTTCTATCAGGCGAACTTTAAAACTTTTACCTACTAAGAGCTAAATGAATAGAAATATAATCCCTGATACAAACACGCATTTTCTCTCTTTTCTTCTCCCTTGAGTTCTAAATTATCCATTTATTTGAAAAACAAATGTGTATTTAGTGTCATAAGAAGACCTAAAGTCTGTTTTTGGCAAATGGTTAATAAAGTGATGTAGGTCATGCCTCTAGAGAAAGAAATGGCAACCCACTACAGCGTTCTTGCCTGGAGAATCCCAGGGATGGGGGAGCCTGGTGGGCTGCCATCTGTGGGGTCGCACAGAGTTGGACATGACTGAAGTGACTTAGCAGCAGCAGCAGCGACCAAAGAACAACAATATACATAGCGTGTTCATGCGTGTTCAGTCGCATCCGACTCTGAGATCCCATGGACTATAGCCCACCAGGATCCTCTATCCATGGGATTTTCCAGGCAAGAACATTGGAGTATGTTCAGGGATCCCTAAACGTACCCAGGGATTGAACCAGTGTCTCCTGGACTGCAAGTAGATTCTTTACCAACCTGGGAAGCCCTGATACATACACGTGCTGCACTGTGCTTAGTCCCAGTCATGTTGTGACCCCATGAAATGTAGCCCTCCAGGCTCCTCTGTCCATGGGATTCTCCAGGCAAGAATACTCGAGTGGGTTGCCATTCCCTTCTCCAAGGGATCTCCCCAACCGAGGTCTACCGCACTGCAGGCAGATTCTTTACCATTTGAGCCATCAGGGAAGCCCAAGAATACTGGAGTGGGTAGCCTATCCCTTCTCCAGGGGATCTTCCCCTCCCGGGAATCGAATTGGGGGTCTCCTGCATTGCAGGTGGATTCTTTACCAGCTGAGCAGTAAAGTTATAATTCAGTCCTCTTTGTTTATTTCATCTATATCAAACACTGTTTTCACCCTAAAAGACTCAGAAATGCCTTTGAAACAAATTATGAAGGAGAAATTACTCTTATGGGAATTTCAGTTGACAACAATAGCAGTGGGTTTTGTTCATTCACGTTTTGCAGTTACATGATGCTTTCCAATTACAGAGCACTTTAAAATTTACAGAAAAGAGAGTGCTTTGCTTTTGGTGAGCTAGCACCCGTCCAGGTGCAAGGTCAGTGGATTCCATCTCATTTCTCATGGTTGCTTTCCAGTCCCCACAAGCAACCAGTCAGCTCTCAGGTTGTTGGCTGTAGATTTTTAAATATATGATGGCATGTATTCATCATTCTAGCATCATACAGAGAGTTTTCATTGCCCTGAAATTCTTTGGAGCTCAACCTATTCATCCCTCCATCTCCACAACTCCTTTCACTCACCAATCTTTTCACTATCTTACGTCCTACAATCTTAGTGTAAATAATGCACACGTGCACTGACTGAAGGATATCTTGGTTGCTTCCGAGTTTGGGTAATTATGAATAGAGCTGTTTTAAACATTCTTTTTTCCCCCAGAAATAATGTTCCATTTATTCACTGAAAAAGAGGGCGATTAGGACTTCTAGATCAATTTCTTCCAATCTTTAAACATTCTTGAGCAGTTTGTATAGACATGAGTTTTCAGTTCTTTTGGGTAAATACCAAGGTGCGTATTTGCTGGATCGTATAGTAAAAGTTTTGTAGGAAACTGCCAAACCATCTTCCAAAGTGGCTGCTCCATTGTGCATCCGCAGCAGTGGGGAGGCAGAGGCCATCGCCCACTGCGGCCGTCAGCGCTCTGGGTTTGGGCCAGTCTAGCAGGTGTGCAGGTGCGGTGCCGGCTCAGTGTCTAATTCGCATCTCCCTGATGACACGATGTGAAGCGTCTTTGCATATACCTGTTTGCCATCAGT
>NW_011494808.1:10812255-10815721 GCF_000754665.1 Bison bison bison
TTATTTTTTTTTAAATTAATTTTATTTTATTTTTAAACTTTACATAATTGTATTAGTTTTGCCAAATATCAAAATGAATCCACCACAGGTATACGTGTGTTCCCCATCCTGAACCCTCCCCCCTCCTCCCTCCCCATACCATCCCTCTGGGTCCTCCCAGTGCACCAGCCCCAAGCATCCAGTATCGTGCATTGAACCTGTACTGACATCTCGTTTCATACATGATATTTTACATGTTTCAATGCCATTCTCCCAAATCTTCCCACCCTCTCCCTCTCCCACAGAGTCCATAAGACTTTTCTATACATCAGTGTCTCTTTTGCTGTCTCGTATACAGGGTTATCGTTACCATCTTTCTAAATTCCATATATATGCGTTAGTATACTGTATTGGTGTTTTTCCTTCTGGCTTACTTCACTCTGTATAATAGGCTCCAGTTTCATCCACCTCATTAGAACTGATTCAAATGTATTCTTTTTAATGGCTGAGTAATACTCCATTGTGTATATGTACCACAGCTTTCTTATCCATTCATCTGCTAAAGTACAAAGTAAAATACACACAAAAAAGTAAACAAGCAATTTATAACTGTTGAGTAAATGAACCAATGAATAAATGAATAAAAGGACAAATTAGTAAATAATGGCCAAAAGTAAATTTTAGCTAATGTTACCAGTAGTTTAAAATCATTTTGTGATCAATTTTGTGGCAAATAAAAAGAAAAATGTTTGCTTATTTAACTGTGTTTTGGGACCTTTAATTAAACAATGTAGGAAAAAATAATTCCTGAGGTTTAAAGATGTTGGAGTTATTATGTTGCAGATTTATGCTTATTCTTTCAAGATGTGATATTAGCTGGGCATTTTTAGCTATGTCAACAGGGAGTTTCAATGATATATAAAGGCATGTGTGATGTATATTTTATATATGCAAATTTTGAAGGTTATTATAAAAGTGAAACAGAATTTCAAGTGAGAAAAAGAATTCAACAGTGTTGTGGAAGTTAGAACAATGCTCTTTAAGAGCGAAGATCTGACTGCCTTTCCTGTGCACATCTGTTCACACATAAGGACCACACAGACCATGACAAGCCCTGCTCTCACTTGTGACCTGCCAGAGCCTACAGAGAAGCCAGAGTATTTTTTACCCTTCCCATGCCTCATCTGTTAACTGCAGGTAGTAGTCACTTCCACTTGCTTTCCTAAGAGTCTGTAGTTTAATTTTTAAAAAACTATTTTGGAGATATTTTAAGATACTTTGATTCAAAGCCAGAGTTTGCAGTTGCAGTATCCAAATGCAGGCTCAAGTCAGTTGTTGCAGTTTTGAAGGATATTGAAATCCTTTATCATTCTCTGCATCTCCTTCATATCAAGTTCCAGTAAATGTTAAGTTTCTTTTTATTCTAATTATAAAACATCTTTGCTCAAGTGGCAACTCTCAGTTCCTACTCACCTTGGTCCCCCCCACCCATTAGTCTGGATCCTTCTTTCCTCTGTGACCATTATTAAAGTCCCAATAATGTGGTCTTGGGCTTCCCTGGTGGCTCAGTGGTAAAGAATCTGCCTGCCAACGTTGGAGATGCAGGTTCAATCCTGGGTGGGGAAGATCCCCTGGAGGAGGAAATAGCAGACCACCCCAGTGTTCTTGCTCTGGCGTCCTGCAGTCCATTGGGACACAGAGTCGGATGAGACTGAGCAACTAACACTAACTAACCAATGTGGTCTTGAAACAAGTTCACACATGTCTGACACTGATGCCTCTCTAGTAGTGGGCTGAGGCCGATGCTCTCGACCCTGGAATCTGAGCAGGCCTGGGACTCACTTGTCACCAACAGAATATGGTGATTTCTAAGACTTCACCAGAAGAGGTGCAGCTTCTGCCCCTCTCTACAGACAGAGAACCTGAAGCCTGGAGTCACCATGTAAGACATGGGGTTTTATGTCTCTGACTTGAAACCCCACCCTATGAGGAAACCAAGCCAAGCCACCAGGAGAGGCCACATGTGGTCAGCGGGGTAGCTATCCCAGGATCTCCATGGCCCTGCTCCAACAACAGATGTTAGTGCCCGAACCTGCAGACAGCTCCAGCCTCAAGTCATTTCATCACTGCCCCAGACAAACAGACTCCCCATGGCTCATCCAAATTCCTAGCCCTCAGAGTCCAGCATCATGATAAAATGGCGAGTTTATGCATTATTAACAGTCACCAAGTCTGTAATTCTTCAAGCCAGGCTTCAGTAATATGTGAACTGTGAACTTCCAGATGTTCAAGCTGGATTGGGAAAAGTCAGAGGAACCAGAGATCAAATTGCCAACATCTGCTGGATCATCAAAAAAGCAAGAGAGTTCCAGAAAAACATCTATTTCTGCTTTATTGACTATGCCAAAGCCTTTGACTATGTGGATCACACTAAACTGTGGAAAATTCTGAAAGATGGGAATGCCAGACCACCTGATCTGCCTCTTGAGAAACCTGTATGCAGGTCAGGAAGCAACAGTTACAACTAGACATGGAACAGCAGACTGGTTCCAAACAGGAAAAGGAGTATGTCAAGGCTGTATATTGTCACCCTGTTTATTTAACTTCTATGCGGAGTACATCATGAAAAATGCTGGGCTGGAAGAAGCACAAGTTGGAATCAAGATTTCTGGGAGAAATATCAATAACCTCAGCTATGCAGATGACACCACCATTATAGCAGAAAGTGAAGAAGAACTAAAGAGCCTCTTGATGAAAGTGAAAGAGGAGAGTGAAAAATTTGGCTTAAAGCTCAACATTCAGAAAAGAAAGATTACGGCATCCAGTCCCATCACTTCATGGCAAATAGATGGAGAAACAGTGGAAACAGTGGCAGACTTTATTTTGGGGGGCTCAAAAATCACCACAGATAGTGACTGCAACCATGAAATTAAAAGATGCTTGCTCCTTGGAGGAAAAGCTATGACCAACCTAGACAGCATATTCAAAAGCAGAGACATTACTTTGCCAACAAAGTCTGTCTAGTCAAAGCTATGGTTTTTCCAGTAGTCATGTATGGATGTGAGAGTTGGACTATAAAGAAAGCTGAGTGTCTAAGAACTGATGCTTTTGAACTGTGGTGTTGGAGAAGACTCTTGAGAGTCCCTTGGACTGCAAGGAGATCCAACCAGTCCATCCTAAAGAAGATCAGTCCTGAATGTTCATTTGAAGGACTGATGCTGAAGCTGAAACTCCCAATACTTTGATCACCTGATGCAAAGAGCTGACTCATTTGAAAAGACCCTAATGCTGGGAAAGACTGAAGGCGGGAGAAGGGGGCAACAGAGGATGAGATGGTTGGATGGTATTACCAACTCAATGGAGATGAGTTTGAGTAAACTCGGGGAGTTGGTGATAGACAGGGAAGCCTGGTGTGCTGCAGTCCATGGGGTTGCAAAGAGTCGGACACGACTAGGTGACTGAACTGAACTGAACTGAACTGAAAGTC
>NW_011494808.1:10815821-10823463 GCF_000754665.1 Bison bison bison
GATGCTTTTGAACTGTGGTGTTGGAGAAGACTCTTGAGAGTCCCTTGGACTGCAAGGAGATCCAACCAGTCCATCCTAAAGAAGATCAGTCCTGAATGTTCATTTGAAGGACTGATGCTGAAGCTGAAACTCCCAATACTTTGATCACCTGATGCAAAGAGCTGACTCATTTGAAAAGACCCTAATGCTGGGAAAGACTGAAGGCGGGAGAAGGGGGCAACAGAGGATGAGATGGTTGGATGGTATTACCAACTCAATGGAGATGAGTTTGAGTAAACTCGGGGAGTTGGTGATAGACAGGGAAGCCTGGTGTGCTGCAGTCCATGGGGTTGCAAAGAGTCGGACACGACTAGGTGACTGAACTGAACTGAACTGAACTGAAAGTCTGTAAATTCCAAGAACATTTTTTCAGTGTCCATCTTGGTCTTTCAGCAACATCCCACAAGGCTAACTCCTTCCCTTCATAGAACATTCCCTTCTTTCAACTTGAGGAAAAATCAATTCTCCAAGTTCTCTTCTCTCTAGCACCTTCTTGAGTTCTCTTTCCTACGTTTTCCTTCTTTATCCAAATGCTATGAGCAAACTACTTCTGTCATTACTTTAAACTCCCTTGAGTATCTCATCCATGGTTATGCTTCTATGAATCATTTGTATTCCGTTGGCGTATTTCAAGTGATGCCTCCAGTCAAGCCTAATTGCCCCAGCTCCAGTCTTACACATTCCAGCTATCCAGCAGACATTTCCACATGGCAATCTTAAAGCTACTTGAAACTGAACATGAACTAAACTGCATTTTCAGTCTTCTTCCCCAAACTGTGCCTGGTAGTGAGCCCCGTCTCCACCACTTGGTCGCCCATGTTAGAATCCCCAGAACCATTCCCACCCCCTCCCAATCCTCATCTCCCACAACCAACCTATCACCAATGTTTATAAACTCTTCCTCCAAACCATGGCCCAATCCATCAACTTTTCTCCCTCTCTTAATCCAAGCCATCATAATCTTTTGACTGGATGCCTTTAAAAGCTTTCTTGATTTTTTAAACTTTTTATTTAATATTTAAGTACAGTTGATTAATAATGTTGTGTTAGTTTCAAGTGTACAGCAAACAGGGTCAGTTTTATATATATATATATATACACACACATGTTATCTTTCCCTTTTCAAATTATGTTCCTATAAAGATTATTATATAATAGAGTTTCATGTGCTATACTGTAAGTATCCACTTTCCAGTGTATATATCTTTCTAACACAATTTTTTGTTTTCATTCTTACCTCCCATAAACAGCCAGAATGTTCTCCTTAAAATATACATCCAATTCTGTATCCATCCATTTATAAAATCAGGCCATCATTTTCCATTTTATTTATGATAGAAATCAAAGTACTTGCTATGGGTTATAAGCCTCTGAGTTGTCTTTAGTCTACATTTTCCACTAGCTTAGCATCACTCTTACTTCCTGGGTTCTGACCCTCTTTCTGTTTCTTGAAATAAATGCTTTCCCACATCAGAGCCTGTGCGCATGCTGGTCCATCTGTGAGAAGTGTATTACTCCTATATTTCTTCACCAGGAGGCTCAACCCAACTGTCTCACCCCAACCTAAGCACCAATTCTTCAAGGAAGACTTCTATGACCCACAGCCCCACACACACCACAGAACTCCCTGTGCTGTAACACACATCACACCCATCATTTCCCTTCTGACTCAGCTTAATGTGTAATTTTATATTGATTTTGAAATTTTTTTCTCCCTCTTTAAACTACAAGCTCTATGAGAACAGTGATTTTTCCTCACAACTGTTATCTCTATACTTACCATCTTTCCTAACACATTTTAGATATTCAGCAGATATTGCTTGAAAGGATTGATCCATGAATAAGTCAATAAAACTGGCTACTTGCAGAGTAGCTGGGTTATTAAACTTTAGGACAGCATCCTGTTAGTGCTGAGCACAGCACATCCCAAGAGCCAGGGCCTAAATATGAGAGACAATGTCAGAAAAATCATAAAGAAATGTGGTGGTAATATAAAAGCTCAAACTGTCTTGTCAAGTTAATATGCCTCATTTGAATATTATCTTTGAAAGTATTTTGCAGAGAAACAACACAAATTATCAAAATTAAATGGACCCTGTTGTAAGGACAAATTTTGGTCTATAAATCAAATGTGATATGTATTGACAGAAGACTGAGCAAAATGCATTTTATTAAGACATCAAAGCCTTTGAAGAACTGAGTCTCACGAGTGGAGGTGATGAGAAATATGGAGGTCTTCTGCCCTGGATCATGTACGGCTCTTTTCTAAAGTACCTAAAATTATAAATATTTTACCACCAAAAGGATTAATTTTTGCATCCTCTACTAGTGATTTATCATTAGCTCTCTTTTTACTCCTTACTACCTGATAATCTTTCTCTGCTTTTATTTTTAAGTTTCCTATTATTTTTTTGTTTGTCTCACATTGACAACATATTTTTTGAGTCCTGTTCTTTTAATCTGATTTTAAAAAAATTTCCGTCACTGAGTTGATAAATTCAATCCATTTATCAGAATTACTGTTATATTAGGACATGTAAGTAATTTTAACATCTCATTTCACATTTTTCATTTACTGTATTTGCCCTTTTATTAATGCTTTCAATGGATAGACTTTTTATCTGCTTACTACAAAGTTAACACTGTTCCTTTGTTCTGGCGGTTGTACTTAAATGCTCACACTTACATTCATGGGCCTCCACAGGGTTTTAAACTTATCAATATGCATCTTTCAGTAAGACGAATGTTGATATGATCTCAGGGACCTCTGATCACCACGTTCATGCTGGTCATGTCTGGCTTCAATTCTGTATCTGTTTCTATCCTTCCCTCCTTGCCCTCATATCATTATCGATGCATATTTGTCTGTGATTTGATCATCTCTATTGCTCGCATCTCTTGCAGAATCACTAAGACTACTTGTCCTTAAGTCTTTTCTTTCCAGAATGTGGTATTCAGAGTAGCAAACACCCTGTGTCATGGTACATTTAAGAGTATTTTTATTATACCCACAGATTTAATTGATAATTTGACTTTTCATAAGATCTAAATCAAAGTTCTTTCCTTCTATACTTTAATTTTTTTTCTTGCATCCAGAGCTTCTGCAGAAATATTTGATAGAGACAGAGTTCTTGCTTTTTTAGAAATATTCTTCTCTGGAAATGTTTTAGAATTCTCTATTACTGATGGCCTTGGATTTCAATACAGTGTGTCTAGGTGTAGATTTTTATCAGACACCCACTGTGTCTACTGATTCCTCCTCATTTATGATCTTCATTGTCTCTATTTCTGAAAATATTTTTCACTTCTCATGTTTTAAATTTTTTTCCCCAAACTACTATATAGATGCTGAATAATTACTGAAACCCTCCATATTTTTAGCATTTCTCTTGTGTTTTATATAATTTTCTTCCTTTTGGTGTTTTCTGAGACACTTTCAACATTATCTTCCAATTCATTAACTCATTCTTTAGTTATATCCATTTTAATTTAGTATTTATCATAATTACACTGTTTTTCACCTCTCAGACTTTTCATCCAAAAATGTATTTACTTCAATGTTTTTCTTGGATATTCTTATAGTATTTATCTCTTTAAATACATTATTTTAAATCCTCTGCCAGTCTGTTTAAACAATTCTGCTTCTGATTGAATGTGTTGTTCAATATGTTGTCTTTCTCTGTAGAGTTATCCATCCCAGATGTCTAATGCCCGTGGGCTCCTGTTCATGGGGGCTGCCAGGCACTTGGGTTAGTGATGTATCATGACATGGAGTGAGAGAAGCCCCTGTCTAAACCAGCCTCGTGTATTTAAGGAAGGAAGTAAAGAGTTGGACAGCATAGAAACACTGCTGATCCCTTACACTTGCTGTCGTTAAATTTTACCTTTTAAATGCTTATCAAAAAGTAGCTTTGAAAGGAGAAGTTAGATTCTCATTCTCAAGCTAAAACGAAAAAAGAGAAATTGAGAAGCAAGTGTCTGAGGGTGGCTTGTCAATCCACACCTGCTCCTATCATGTCCTCACCAGCGCTTTCATCAGTAACTGGACAAGAAGAGTTGTTCAGGGCAATTCAAGGAAGATGTCAAAAGCAGAAAACTCAAAGCTCTCCTCCACTCTGCCTTCTCCCTGCTGTCCCTGGCCATTCTGGGCCCCAGACTTCACCTGCCCACAGTGCCAACACACACACACACAGTTTACCAGTTTAGTGCAGCCTGCAGCCTTGTGAGGGCACTGCTGGAACTGTGTCCATGGTTCTCTTTCTTCAATAGCCTTCCCTGGCCTAACAGAGAAGAAAGTAGCCAGCTCTAATCCATCATCTTGACAGGATCCTGAAATTACTGATTTCTCCCCTAACCTAGTATTCACGCCCTCCTGTATTGGTTTGTTGGAAACTTTTTTCATGTTAACATGAAAACATAAGAACATATTCCTATGCTCCAGAGTAGGCAGAGGATTGTTCAGCTTATCACATACAATTCCAAACCTAAGCAAAATGTCTCTCTTATAAGTGAACCTCAAGACATAGATTTAATAGGCAGCTTCTGATGAGGGACAAAATGCTTTTGCCAACGTTTTTGCTTGGATGCACGGTGAACCATATCTGGATCACTGGCTACCCTTCTCCTGATGTGCTATATCCTGAGAAGCTGACGTCTACGGACAGAACCAGTGATGTTCCCGTGTCATCTAACGTCTGGATGAGTCTGGCCAAAGAAGACATACGAGGTCAGAGCAGAACTAAGAAAAATGTTTTTTATTTCCTTCTTGGCAGTTGCCGTGTCTTCCGTTAAAGGCCTCAGCTCCAACAAGACAAACTACCTACTGCTACAGCTTCTGTTCTTCTTACTAACGATTCCTTCCTTGGTCCTCATCCTTAGTGTGGTGACAGCCTTCTACTATTACCCACACTGGATTATGCCATTCTATCTTGTGGGTTTCCCTTCACTCTGCCTACAGCTTGCAAACAGTCCATTCACTGAATAGTCTCTTCATCAAATTAACCACCCTTTTTGAATGTACCATCTGCTTTTGGCTGGGCAGGCCAGAGAACAGCATCTTTTTATGCCCTCTGTTGCTGTTGTCGTTTAGTTGCTAAATCGTTTCCAATTATGTGTGACCCCATGGACTGCAGCAGGCCAGGCTTGCTGTCCTTCACTGTCTTCCAGAGTTTGCCCAAACTTACGTCCATCGAGTCAGTGATGCCATCCAACCATCTCCTCCTCCTGTCACTCCTCCTTCTGCTTTCACTCTTTCCTAGCATCAGGGTCTTTTCCAGTGAATCAGCCCTTAATGAGTGTGAATAATTAGAAAATCCTGAAGAAAATCTGCCATGCCAAAATGTATGAAGACATACGCTGCATGCTTACAGAGAAGCAATTTCAGGTAATAAAGCATTCTCAAAATAACTTACCCAAAATGGCATGACAGACAGTGTAAGAAAGGCTTTTAGTTCAGTTCACATCTAAGCTAAAAAACTAGTGACATAAACCTAATATATCTCTTATACCTTCTTCTGAGATGATTTTTTTTAAAACTTTTGGTAACAATCTCTTTCAGTTCTGCTTTGTACTTTTTCATCCATGATGAAAGGCCCAGAAGCCTATTCCTCAGAGCAGATTTCAGAAATTCCACGTTCAGTTATTTGTTTTCTGTGTTCAGACAGTTCTGAAAATGATTGCACCTCTCCCATACCCACAAACTGACCTAAAAAGAAAAAAGGCAGTCACGAGGGGGAGCTGAGGAAGGGGCTGTGGGGATGGGGGATCCCTAAAGTCTGAGGAGAATTAGAAAGAAAGCACAAGTGTTACTCTCCCCTCCAAATACTGGACCAGGTAGTGAAGGAAGGCACACAGACACCGGTTCAACTCTGAGGGGGTGGAGGAGAAACACCCAGGGGCCCCAAGTCGTCAACATTTCAAACAGTGACTACGCCCGCGGGAAAGAAAGACAGTCGCCGTGGGGAATGAGTCAAAAGCAAATGTTTAGAAGGACAAACACAAATTTACAAGAGAAAGCTCTCAGTAATAAACCAAAATGCTCTCCATAACATACCACATACTTCTGAAGTCTTTCTAAAAATGGGTGTTTCTGGAACATGGAAACTGCTTTGTTCCTGTCGCGTCCTTGTCTTAAGAACTGTAGACAACCCAGACGGGGCAGGGGTAGGTTTGCTGCAGAGATGAGAACGAGACAGACGCTTCTGTAACCAAGCAGGGCTCTACAAGGCATTCCCGAAATAGACCCCCACCCATGCCCTCTGCTTGCTATTTCTCTGTAGAAAAACTTCAGTGAAGAATAGACTTAATCAGAGAAGTGAGAGAATGCAGAAAGAAAGGAAAAGAGTCAAGCAAGGCCAAAAAAAAAAAGAGCCATTAAACAAAGACGAGGACCTTTAGTTCCTCCTCAAGGGCAATGGATAATATTTTGAGCCATGTCTTTTGAGCTGTTTTGCAGAACTTGAAACCCTCACCAGGTGGATAAGCTGTCTTCACTCACAAGCATGTAGACGTCAGACCAGTTGGAAGCAGAGGTTGATGGCGCTGATCTCTGCTTCCCTCATCACCAGCCAGTTAGAAGAGCCCGGAGCTGATCACACCCTGCCCCTTGTACACTTGCCCTCTTCCAGGGCAGACACTCAGTCCAAGCCACGAGCCGCCAGGGCCCCTTCTGCCTGGCAAGGCAATAAAGGTATTTTCTTCTACTTCACCCAAAACTCCATCTCCATTTCTATTCAGCACAGGTGAACAGAGACTGAATTTCAGCAACATTTCTCTATAATATTTCAAGGTTGTTTTCTTGCATCTTTGCAGAGATTCCTGGGTCTCTGTGTGGCTATGCTTCTGGCATGGAGAGGAGTCAATGCCAGCCACACAGGAGAGAAAGGAAGGTTGGAGAAGGGTGAGAGAACTCACGATGTGGTAGCAGCCAGGCTGGTCTCAGCTCTGGACACACCCGGAGGGGAGCACCCAAAGCCGCTTAGACGGAGTCAGGAATGCCCAAAACACAGCACTGCTAATTACTGTTTCCCTTCCTCCGTACAGAAGATGTGGCCCCGGGGAGATTATTATCCTCCAAAAGAACCATCAGTACTTTTCGGGGATGTTAGTAACAGCCCACAGAAAGGACAGCTGCTCTGAGAATTTCTCTCCACTGTGGACCCTCAGAATAACACAAGGGAGAGAGAGAGACTAGAACAAAGAGGAAAGGAAAACACAGAAGAAAATAGTGAGGAGGAAGAAGGGGAGACAGAGAGACGGTGAGGAAGAAGGGGCAGCTCCAGGAGGAGTGGAGGGGGCGCCGCAGAAGGGCCCAGACATGGAGCACGCCGGACCCCTGGGTGTCTCTGCTGCTGCGGGTGCTGACGTGCTCAGCTCAAGACGCGTGATCTGGAGTCTGCACTCAACGTGGCTCTTTTAAAAGTACTTAGGCTTTCCAGGGATCCCCCAAAATTCCAGAGATAAAAAGCTAATGAAAATTATGAAAGTGGTTTTTAATGTTTCGTGCATCTGTGCTCCTGCCACTCGCCCTATCTGCCTCTCCCTCCTGATGCAGAGATGGACGTGGAGGGACGCTGCAGAACCGCGGCCAGGCACGGGCCGGGGC
>NW_011494808.1:10823563-10840951 GCF_000754665.1 Bison bison bison
TGCAGAGCGCATTCCTGTCTCAGTACGAAGGCCCGCGTCCCGGGGCGGCCTCGGTCCTGGGCTCACGGGATGCTGCTCATCTTACACGAAAGGCAGCGAGCTTCCGGCCTCCTCTCGGTGGGACAAGGAAAGTGAAGTGACCGGAATGTCCTCCTTCAAGACCACAGAGACCATCCTGCCCCAAAGGGGAAGAGAAGCGCGGAGGTACCAAAACGCCACCTAATACAAAGTTCAAAGGGACCGCTTTCCTCTCCAGCGCAAACCTGAGTGAAACTAACCGCACTGTGAGGAAAGGCCGCTTCCCAGAGTGACGCAGACTTCTCGCCTCTCAGGGACGCCAGTCAGGGGCCAGTGGGGACGAGGACGGGAGCGGGTGGAGGCTGGACCTCTGCCGCCGCGTTTCACTCTGACGCCGCGGCTCCTGCGTGAATGAGACCAGCGCCTCCTCACTGCCTGCGCTGGATCACGGCCGGTCTGTCCTATGTTCCGATACTGTACCCTTCCTACATTTGGTGCTCAACTGCCCTTACTTTATGAAGTGACTGTGATAGGAGACAGGACGCGAGCATGCCCATGACATCACTGAAAATCAAGGAGAGGCCACAATAAGCCAGAGAGAGGAAGCTGTGGAAAAAGGAAAGGAGAAAAAAATCCTCCTGAAGGAAACCACCGCCCAGATAAGGACGGGTCTCAAGGGCCAAGAGCAGAGCGCCATCAGGGCCCCCAGGGCTCGCCGCCCCGTCACGCCGCATCGGGTGGGTCAGTGGCGGAGGTACCTCTGGGCAGAAGCCTCTGAGGCAGACGGTGACCTGGAGAAGCTTGGCGGTGCTCCCAGAGAAAGAAATCAGAACTAAGCATCACCCTCGTTAATCATTACATATCATTGTTTTTCCTTTGGAGAAGGAAATGGCAACCCATTCCAGTATTCTTGCCTGGAGAATTCCATGGACGGAGGAGCCTGATGGGCTACAGCTTTTCCTTAGTTGCGACAAGGCACACACTGACAGAAGATGGAACAACAGGGGAAACTGGATGCACGAAAACCAGAAACCTCTGTACTATCTTTTCAACGTTTCTGAAAATATAAAAGTCAACTAAAATACAAAATTGGTTTAAACAAATGCCTTCCATTTATCCCTATAAGAGGAACTAAAAAGCCTCTTGATGAAAGTTAAAGAGGAGAGTGAAAAAGTTGGCTTAAAGCTCAACATTCAGAAAACTAAGATCATGGCATCTGGTCCCATCACTTCATGGGAAATAGATGGGGAAACAGTGGAAACAGTGTCAGACTTTATTTTGCGGGCCTCCAAAATCACTGCAGATGGTGATTGCAGCTGTGAAATTAAAAGGTGCTTACTCCTTGGAAGGAAAGTTATGACCAACCTAGATAGCATATTCAAAAGCAGATACATTACTTTGCCAACAAAGGTCTGTCTAGTCAAGGTGATGGTTTTTCCAGTGGTCATGTATGGATGTGAGAGTTGGACTGTGAAGAAAGCTGAGTGCCGAAGAACTTATGCTTTTGAGCTGTGGTGTTGGAGAAGACTCTTGAGAGTCCCTTGGACTGCAAGGAGATCCAACCAGTCCGTTCTGAAGGAGATCAGTCCTGGGGTTTCTTTGGAAGGAATGATGCTAAAGCTGAAACTCCAGTACTTTGGCCACCTCATGCAAAGAGTTGACTCACTGGAAACACTCTGATGCTGGGAGAGATTGGGGGCAGGAAGAAAAGGGGACAACAGAGGATGAGATGGCTGGATGGCCACCAACTCGATGGACGTGAGTCTGAGTGAGCTCCAGGAGTTGGTGATGGACAGGGAGGGCTGCCGTGCTGCAATTCATGGGGTCACAAAGAGTCGGACACGACTGAGCGACTGCACTGAACTAAACTGAATCTTTTTAAAAAATTTATTTAGTTTTGTGTTTTTTAAATTATGAAAGTATGGTAACACATTTACAGGAGACTTGGAAAATACAGAGCAAAGTTACATGCAGTTTTGCTATATATTACAATTATTTTCTTCAGCTGGTAAGTTGATATGTAGTTGGAGCTTCAATATCAAACTCTCAAAAATTAACAGAATGAATAGACAGAAAAGTTCAAAGATATAGTAGACCTGAAAAGTGCTACAAACCAATATGACATAATTAGGGTTTGTACAATTTTCTCACAACAGCAGGATACAAATTCTACTCAAGTTCCCATAGACTATAAAGCAGGAGACACGGGGACATATCCGGGGTTATAAAATAAGGTGCAAAATGTTCATGGTTAAAGATATTGAAATTATACAGAGTCAGCTATCTTATCACTTGGAATTATGCTATAAATTAATATCAAAAGATATTTGAAAATAACACACAAATTTTCAAGTGCAATGTGATATTTGCTAAGACAGATCTCTGAGCTAGCTATTGAAAGCTGCAATAAAGGTACAAAAAAGTTAGAAGACTGAGAAAACACAGATGATAGAAGAGAAGAAAGCATTTAAATGAGAAACTAATATCAAAATGATAAATCAATATAAAATAGACTTAAAAAATGTATGGATGTGAGAGTTGGACATAGAGAGTTACAAAGAAAGCTGGGCACCAAAGAATTGATGCTTTTGAACTGTGGTGTTGGAGAAGACTCTTGAGAGTCCCTTGGACTGCAAGGAGATCCAACCAGTCCATTCTGAAGATCAGTTCTGGGTGTTCTTTGGAAGGAATGATGCTAAAGCTGAAACTCCAGTACTTTGGCCACCTCATGCAAAGAACTGACTCATTGGAAAAGACCCCGATGTTGGGAAGGATTGAAGGCAGGAGGAGAAGGGGACGCCAGAGGATGAGATGGTTGGATGGCATTACCGACTCAATAGACTTGACTCTGAGTAAGCTCTGGGAGTCGGTGATGGACAGGGAGGCCTGGCATGCTGCAGTCCATGGGGTTGCAAAGAGGTGGACATGACTGAGCAACTGAACTGAAATGATTTGGAAATTAAATGTCCACTTTTGAATGATGGGTGGATCTAAGAGGCCATAACAAGGAAAATTAGAAAATATTTGTAACAGAATAAAAATGAAAAGAGAATTTATCAGAATTTGCTGCATGCAGATGAAGCTGCTCAATGCAACTAAATGCAATGTGGAATCCTGAATAAGGTATGAGAGCAGGTAATGGATGTTAGCATACAATTTGTGAAATTTGAACAAAATCCATACTTGAGTCAATAACACTGTATCATATACTAATTTCTTGTTTTCTTTTTTTTATTACAACATAGTATTTCTTTATATTCTCAGAATTGGATTAGAAGTTTCAAGTTTTATTCAATTTCTTTAAAAAAATCCCTAAGATAAAAGGCTTTCTAGACTTTTAGCAGTAATACAAGATGCCAGAATAAATGGAACTATATCAAATTTGGGGGTGAATATAAATTAGAAATCTAGTGTTCTATTCATGTAATTCAAATAGGTGGAACCAAAATATCATAGATTTTTTTAGCTAGGCAAAAATTCATAAGTTTTCTAAAATATATATTATATTACACATAATATTATATATTTTTTCATTCACTTTTAGTTAAGTAAATACACACACACACACACACACAAAAGCTTTTCTAATATACTTGATAAAGGCTTGAGAAAGAACTACCAAAAACTGGGGCAAAGAATTTGGAAAACATAAAGTAAATGAAATGGGGGCACTGAATATGAAATAGAAAAGCTGAAACAAACTAAATAAAAGTAAAAGATCATCATATAGTCCAGTTGTTTTTAAACATCATTAGAATCACATTGGGAACTTTTGAGAAAAATCCATATCTGGGCATTTGTATTTTTCAAAAATATTCCGCAATAATTCTAATGTGAATCTAGATTTTAAAAGTGATTACAGGTTTTTCATTTAGAGGTAGTTTCAGTGATATAGAATTCTATAGTTTTCTGTTGACCAATCATGATATAATGGTATTAAAATGATTAACAGTTACATAGTCACAATAGTAAAGGACTTTTATCAGTTTTCACAATCAATAGCCAGACGAAAATTACAACTGCAAGCCATAATGGAAACATGATTAACCTAATGATATAAAATAATTGCCTACAATTTGAAGGGTTAAGTAGAGTGATGAGGGAAGTGAAAGTGCTCACAGACACGCGTTTCCATCAATCTAGCCAGTCTTTGCCTTTGGTTGGTGACTTAGTTCATTTACATTTAAGGTAATTATGGACACGCATGATCCTATGGGACTTCCCAGGTGGTGCCAGTGGTAAAGAACTTACCTGCCAAAGCAGGAGACATAAGCGATGTGGGTTCAGTCCTTGGGTTGGAAAGGTTCCCTGGCGGAGGGCATGGCAATGCATTTCAGCATTCCTGCTGGAGAATCCCGTGGACGGAGAAGCCTGGCAGGCTACAGTCCACAGCGTCACAAAGAAACAGACGCAAACGAAGCAACTTAGCACACACTCACATGTGATCCTATTACCAGTTTCTGAACTGTTTGGTGTTTATTTTTTGTGAGTCTTTTCCTTCTTTTATGGTTCCTGCCTAGAGAAGTCTTTTTAGCATCTGTTGTAAAGCTGGGTTGGTGGTGCTGAATTCTCTTACTTTTGCTTGTCTGGAAAGCTTTTGAATCATCTATATGTACACACATATCACCCCTTTTGTTAGAGTCCCTTCCCAGTTAGGTCACCAAAGAGGTTTAGTAGAGCTCCCTGTGCTATCTAGCAGGTCCTCATTATGGCTGCAAACTCTTTACAAGACAATTTGTCCCCCACATTGACTCTTGTTCACAGTCAAACCACAGAGTGTGGTCCAATACTCAGAAACGAAAGTGTGGCCTCAGGAGAAGATAAAGTAAGAGACTGTCTGGGCTAGAAGACACCATGCACTTCTAAGGTGACTGTCTTGTTGAAAACAGAGGCATTAGTAAATGTATTTATAAGCAACACTGAGCTTCCTGGAGTCTTCCCTCACACAGTTCCTGGAGCACTAGAGCCCAGGGCTTATGATACTCTGGGCAAGAGCCAGGAATTTTCTTTTCTGCTGAGGCTGAGCAACTCAAGAGGAAAGACCAAAAGATGCTGCTCTTGGAGGCTGTATCATAAAAGAACCAGAATGAGCTCACGGTTGGCAAGCCCCTATGCTCAGCAAACTCAGAGTTTACAATAGCCTTTTTCACTGACACATTCTCAAATACACAAGATTCTTGAGAAATTTCTTTAACACCAAAGACACAGGCAAACAAAGAGCCAGAGACTGTTCACGTTAAGAAAGACTTAACAGTTTGCGTGTGGATATATATATATATATGTGCCATTGTATGTATCGAGGGAGGTATTTTAACCATGAAACAGAGACAAGTTGCCATATGTTTAAAAAACGGAGGACAAAGATCTGTTGGATGTTAAAATATAATAAAATCAAGTCAGAGAAAGTTTGGAAAATAAAATGAGAAACTGTCAAGAAGGGAAGGTGAAAAGTAGAGAGATGGGATATAGTGGAGAAACAAGACAACTGGTAAGTATCCAATCAGAAAAAGCTCTAGAAGTCAAGAACCTGGAGCACCAAATGGGAAGTAAACATAAATCACAATCAGGGATCCCAATGCCCTGCATTTGGATCAAAATCAAAAGCCACACTGAAAGCTCAAAGACAGTGAGGTAACACCATCCAATTACTGAACAAAACTAGTTTTCCAAAAGGAATTCTGTACTCAACAGAATTATCAAATGTCAATATAAATGAAATATCTTCAGTCCTCAAGTTTTCTAAACTGTTCCTTTCCATTCACCATTTCTTAAGAAGCCAGTGTGCTTAATTAAAATTAAAAAATAAGCAAGAGAGACTTCCCCAGCAGTCTAGTGGTTGAGACTCTACACTTCTACTGCAAGGAGTGTGGGTTCGATCCCTTGTCAGGGAACAGAATTCCACATGGTGCGCTGTGGCCAATAAATAAATAAATGTCTACAATAAAGTTTCAAAAAAAAGGGGGGGGGAGGGGGAAGGAAACAGGAAAAGAAAATTTCAACAGAGTAGCAAAGCAGAAGAAATTTCCCAGGATGCGACTAATTGCCTGACACAGAGGAGAGCCTCTTGATGTCAGAGTCAGATATCTCTAGGAAAGATTTCTCATAAAACACATTTGATAAAGTCCCTGATGTGCCCAAAAGTCTTGTTAATTTCTACAGAGTGTAAGTTGAATTAACGATAAGTACAGAGATTTTAAATCAGTGAAGAAAGAAGCCAATACTTACTTTTATGCAGCAAAGGAAAGTGCACAAGGCAAAGACGTGTTCATGCGACTACATGATTCATCCTTAAGCAGTGCCTTCAGAGCTGTAGGAGACACAAGCACTGAATATTGATCTATGGAATATTATTCTATTGGGAGAATGAAAAATATGAAACATTTAAGTGTGACGTGGGAGTATAGGTGAGGGAAAGGAGAACTGAATCCTCACTTCTGTAAGAGGTTAATTCAAATCTGGTATTTGTTTAGTTTTGTTTTTATACATTAACGATTAAGTATTCTTTTAAACTATTTAGTTTGTACTGGGATATAGCCAATTAACAAGTAACGGTATACTTTCAGGTGAACAGTGAAGGGATTCAGTCATACACACACATATATCCATTCTCCCCCAAACTCCCCTCTCATCCCAGGCTGCCACATAAAACTGAGCCATGTTCATGTGCTATACAGTAGGTCCCTGTTCAAGGAGTTACCTTCAAAGTCTATGAAGGCAAATACCAAAATAAACAGGCAAAGGAGTTGGAAATGATTGTTGGCAGAGAGGGAAATATGGGGGAAGGAAAGCGGGAGATTTCCTTTAAGATCACACACGAGGATATACGCAACCCTCCTTAATATGGTCCTTCTTGATCTTGATTAACACAAATGCCTAAAATAAGAGCAACAGCATATTAAAGAGCAGAGACGTTACTTTGCCAACAAAGGTCCATCTCGTCAGAACTCTGGTCTTTCCAGTGGTCGTGTATGGATGTGAGAGCTGGACTATAACGAAAGCTAATGCTTTTGGACTTCCCTGGTGGCTCAGGTCGTAAGGTGTTGCCTACAGTGCGAGAGATCTGGGTTCTATCCCTGGGTCAGGAAGATCCTCTGGAGAAGGAAATGGCACCCCACTCCAGTACTCTTGCCTGGAAAATCCCATGGACAGAGGAGTGTAGTAGGCTACAGACCATGGCATCGCAAAGAGTCGGACACAACTGAGCGACTTCACTTCAATGCTTTTGAACTGTGGTGTTGGAGAAGACTTGAGAGTCCCTTGAATTGCAAGGAGATCCAACCAGTCCATCCTAAAGGAGATCAGCCCTGAGTGTTCACTGTAAGGACTGATGTTGAAGCTGAAACTCCGATACTTTGGCCACCCAATGAGAAGAACTGACTTCATTCGAAAAGACCCTGATGCTGGGAAAGACTGAAGGCAGAAGGAGAAGGGGATGACAGAGGATGAGATGGTTGGATGGCATCACTGACTCGATGGATATGAGTTTCAGCAAGCTCTGGGAGTTGATGATGGACAGGGAGGCCTAGCGTGCTGCAATCCATGGGGTCGCAGAGTCAGACACAACTGAGCGACTAAACTGAACTGAGGAAGTGCTCCCCAAGTCACATTCTGAGAATTTGGTTTCCCGTAAAGTTGTCCACAGGAAAATAATGTGCTGGTTAGGATGACATGAGTTTTTTGTTTGCCTAAGCATTCCTGGTTTTGATTACAAATCAATGAAATGCCATTTTTTGTGGTCAGTACTTTGTAAGATTTTTACCATGAGTCAGCATCTCTGAATTAACTGCAAACATGAGATAAATCTGCTGGGCTTGTTGGGCTCACATCAAGATCATGGGCCACAGTAAAATCAAGAACTGAGACTCTCAAGCTTTAATGTGCATAAAAATTACCTGAAGGGCTTGCAGAAACACAGATTCCAAGACCCCATCTTCAGAAATTCTGATTCAGTAGGTCTGGGGTGGGACCTAAGAACCTGTATTTCTTACAAAATATTTAGGTGATTCTGGTGCAGTCGTCACAAGTTAATAACTATTGATCAAAGTAAATGTCATTTTTAGGAGGGACTAAGGTCAGTCAGCCTTCCCTAGATGTTGACAGTTCCACGCTATATATTATTTCAATTTCTATATCACCAGCTATTATGTTGGGCTTCTCTGGTGGCGCAGACAGTAAGGAATTCGCCTGCAGTGAGGAAGATCTGGGTTCAGCCCCTGGGTTGGGAAGATCCCCTGGAGAAGGGAAAGGCTACCCACTCCAGTATTCTTACCTTGAGAATCTCATGGACAGAGGAGCCTGGTGGGCTACAGTCCATGGGGTCACAAAGTCAGACATGACTGAGTGACTAACACACACAATTGTCATGTATGTAAGCATCATGCATGCATGCTCAGTTGCTCAGTCTTGTCTGACTCTTGAGACCCCATGGACTGTAGCCCACCAGGCTCCTCTGTCCATGGGATTCTTTAGGCAAGAATACCTGGAGTGGGTTGGCGTTTCCTACTCCAGAGGATCTTCCCAACCCAGGGATTGAACCTGTGTCTCCTGCATTGCAGATAGACTCTTTACCCGCTGAGCCATCGGGGAAGACCAATTGTTATGTAATTTTTTGCTATATCATTTAATATCATCAGGACTCAATTTCTTCATAAAATGTGAGATTTTATCTGTATGCAGGCAGTGCTTGTTTCTTTGGAAGATCTATCTTCCCCTCCTACTCAATAAAAGAAACCCATTTCCAGCTGGGTACGTTGCCTATAGTGGTAACACATTGCCTTTGCCAGCCTCTCTTGCCTGACCCCAGACCTACTGAATCACAGGCAGGCAGAAGTGTTGCCTGGGTGCCCCAGGCAGGCAGAATCAGCTGGCAAGTGGCTTTCATTTTGTCTTTCTCTCTTTTTTTAAATCATGAAGTGATTTGGAGGACTAAAGCCATGTATTCAAATGGTGCAAAAACATGGACATTTCCCCCGCTGAATGTGCTGTACAGACACAAGCTCATCCCTGGAATGCACCTCTTTGGATTTACCTTATGTTAGAAATGTGTCTCTATATAGTTGAAGATATTATTGTTTTTCCTCCTACAGGCAGCTAAACCTAGATGATCAATTCAGGAAAACGTTCTATTAACAAGCCAGCCAAAGCTTTCAAATACAGATTCTCCTATTACAGGATGTCCACTAAAACTGGTAATATCGATAATACTAATTTTTCCTACAGATCGAAAGAATCCTTGATGACTTAACGTATTCACTTGTGTTTCCAGGGTTTTTAGACATCCTGTACTTTAAGTGGATTCCCAACACACCTCCTGTGCTCTGACTGCAGGAGAAGCGAGCCAAGGACTCTGGGCATTCCACCAGCCGAGTTAGATCCAGGCGTTAAGATCCAAGGGCCGAAATCCTGCATGGACTCTTGCCAGTTGCTCTGCCCTTGAGGGCTGACCTTAAGTATCAACATGATAAAAATGATAAAAAACATCATGTGATCACTGAGAAGTAATTAAAAATAGAACCACACTTCCCCTTTGGGAAAGAGTCTGTGGAAAATCTAAGATACAGTCATGCCATAAATGATGAGAGAAATATTTTGAATCATATGAAAAAGGGCTCATTTGAAACTTGTACTCGAAAAATTTTCTGAATTCATTGCTTCTCTGTTATTTCTTTTGTGGATGCTGCTTTAAATTGGTATATATCCTACATCAGGGAGTGGTAAATCCAGATGGCCACACACATTACTCTGAGCCAACCCTCCGGGGGAAATGAGAAAAGAACATGGAGTCCAGAGAAATAGGTGTGAATTCTTTAAAATATTATAATCCAAAAATATTAGAAAAGCCATTTGCTTAAGATTATTTTTCCCATCCCCTTCGATTTAAAGACGAGAGAGCTAAGGCCCAGACAGCAGTGATTTGTCTGAACTGAAGTCAGAGCTGGTCCAGGATCAGGGTTTTCCGTCTTTCAAAACAATTTCACTTCTGCTTTTCCATTGACTTTCGCTGCCCCCAAACTTGGTTCATCTGCATGTAACTAAGAGGAAATTCTGTCAAAATCAGTCATGTTTTTATTTGAGGGTAAGAGCATTAACTTCTCCAGCATATCCATTTATGTATTTGGGGCTTGGAAGATATTTTGTGGATTAAAACAGCTTTTCTGCCTGATTCACAGAAGGATCACTCGGTAGTGTTTTTCCCTTGGAGATGCAAACTGAACACTTGCTCCATCAAAGCTGTGGCTGAATCCCTTCCAATCTGGAATGTTCCCTGTCTAATTAAGTATTTAATACCCATTATTTGCTGCTTTTAGTGAAAATGACTGGGATTCAAGCTGTAATCCAGCCGCCCATCTGCTACCTATGACAAAGAGATGTGTGCTGACAAAGGCCTAAACAGATTTGCCAAAGGCCAAACTCAACACATCTGGTAAAGCCTCAGAAGGTCCCCGGCCCCAAAATTCACTCACTTTCAACAGCCAGGCGTGCAATCAAGGTAAGGACTGGTGAAATACACAAGCATCAATCTCCAAGGGAGAAAAAAAAAAAAATCAGAATTATGAGCAACACTTAATGGAGAAAAAAATTGCAAAGATCCTAATATTAAAAAATTGAACAAATTTCCATATGATTTGAATTTTTTGAGGAGATGAATTTCTGAAGCTTCCTAAGGAGCTTGTGCAAATTCAGCTCTAGTAATATACAACAGAACTCTGCATGGCATTTGTGCTGTGGAAAAATATAAGGTACCCTCTTTAACTGACCTTTAAACCAAACTATTAAAAACAGTTAAATGGAAAAAAGAGAGAGAGACTTCCAACAGCGGGTTATCAGGCAGCTGGAAGATATGTTATTTTCTTCATGTGTGAGTAGCTGGGCAGGTCTGACTAGGAAGGTTGGGAGACTGCAGGATTTATTACTGGACAAGAAATGTGAATGACATTTATAGCTGTTGGCTGTGGAATTCCTTAGAGCAACGTAACATCAGAATAAACAAAATGTCTGAATAAACATGTTTTGTAGGAAAAGTGGCATTATTTGTGAGATATGCATATGTATATCTACTTGATGCTATACACTCAAAGAACATTCCTGATATAAAATGATTATTTGCCAATCATTACAATATTTTCTATTTTTGCATAATGATTTCTTGAAGGCACTGATACTTAAATGAGCATTTCCTGAAGTGTGTTTCAGAGTTCAGCATTCTTCGCATGATGCTAAGAGGTGTCCCACAGAAAAATTAAGG
This sequence comes from Bison bison bison, assembly GCF_000754665.1. NCBI lineage: Eukaryota > Metazoa > Chordata > Mammalia > Artiodactyla > Bovidae > Bison > Bison bison. Next base: position 10,834,827 of record NW_011494808.1, read on the forward strand.
TACAATGTTTCTCTGGTCTAATACCATTGGGCTATTAAACCAGTATGTTGAGCAAAAACTAGAGTTCTTAACTGCTGCTGCTGCTAAGTCACTTCAGTCATGTCCGACTCTGTGCAACCCCATTGACGTCAGCCCACCAGGCTCCCCCGCCCCTGGGATTCTCCAGGCAAGAACACTGGAGTGGGGTGCTATTGCCTTCTCCAATGCATGAAAGTGAAAAGAAAGTGAAGTTGCTCAGTCGTGTCCAACTCAGCAACCCCATGGACCACAGCCTACCAGGCTCCTCCGTCCATGGGATTTTCCAGGCAAAAGTACTGGAGTGGGGTGCCATTGCCTTCTCCGAGGGTTCTTAACTGCAGCACCCTATAACATGTTAATTTGTACTATCTGTTTCAAAGAGAGGAAAGTAACATGAAGAATTTTCCAAAATTATCAATAGATTATGTGGTCTGTTTTCTGTGGGCTGCACCTGATTTAGAGCAGTCACTTTGTAAGAGTAAATTATATATAAATCCACCATTTTTCCAAAAGAGGTGAATCTGGCTTTTGTTATTGGTTTACAATATGCCTATCCTAGGGAGTAGCCTCAAAATCTACACAGGAAAAAATAAAAATAAAAAGACTCTCTTAGCCTTCTCCCTACATCTGTTACTGGACACATGAAAACAATAGCAAAAAAAAAAAAAAAATCACCTTGCCTTTTTCTCAAGCAACATTAATGAAAGAGAAGACAGGACAATAGTTGGATAAAGGGTGAACCAAATATATTTTTAATTTACAATAATTGTAATATTGGCAGAGTAATAGCTCATTTGTCATATGGAGAAATAAGCCCAGGACTCTAGGATCTGTGCATTGATTGGATGGACCAGGCACTGGGATTTCAGTGACCCACCGCAAATAATGCATCATTTGGAGATGTATGTATAATTTTTATCTGCATTTCTTTTATGTTTTTCTGATGCCACCATTTTTCAGAGTCCTCAATATACAGCCATTATAATTTGTTACAGAAAGAATGTTAGTGAATGGCTCAAATAAAATTCAGCACCTTGAGAAAGAATTTCCCAAACATCTGCCTCCCGCTTCTCCAGGTCAACAGTTCAGGTCATGGGATCCGCCCACAGTGTGAGTGAGACATCCTGCCCCCACTGAAGCCTCTAACGCCCATGCAAAGAGAAGGCAAGGCTGCTGTCCAGGAGGAGAAGGCCTGAGGGCTAGCCCTCTTAAGTTCTTCTCCCTTCCGGGGTCCAGAGTCGGGTTCCATGGAGGTGCAGTGGTATCGTCCACGGCACACTCAGCATGGCTGGAAGGAAGCCATGGTGGGTGGGGAGCTTAGAGACCTGAATCTAAAGGAAACCAGGCAAATCTGGAAGGCCAATAGATAGCAGATGTGAGCCCGTGTCCACTGAAGGCCCAGATGACCAAGAAGTAGCCTTCCTACCAGAGGCATGTAAGTCCTCACACCACTAGAAGCTATTTTAGGAAGAAAAAGCAAGCACAGGGAACAGATGGCTGGACACCAGAGCAATTTTTTCACAGAAAGACTACACCATCCATTACAAGATTGAACTAAACTGCATAGGATTATCAAGTAAAGACTTAATTATGAAAATGAAAGATGAAACTTATTATAGACTGGAGAAAGATGTTCCATTTTTCCTTCCATCTGAGTTGTGGCAGAAGTTCAATCTACAGTCCCATGTTTATCCTTCAGGGTATACAGCATATGTCATCATTAAGAATGTGATACTTATTACCTTATGTGGGGTGGGGAGAAGCATTAACACTGTCATCTCACATTACAGATCAGCATCCGTTTTCACCTCTGAGAATAAATCCATCTACGGAAGATGCATGGTGGTCCAGACAAAGTTCATCTCCTATTCAATCGCCACCTACTAGGAGAACTTGTTGCATTGAAAGGTTGGAGCTCAAAACAACCAAAGAAAGCACATTCAATTTTGTTCTCTGCTGCATGAAATGACTACACAAGAGCCCCAGATCAGGCTAACCACGTCACGGACCTGACGGTATTCAAATGTGTGTGAAATCTCCTTCAACTCTTTGACATTTAAATACATATGGCAAATAGAGAAAGAAACACAGTTTAGTTCAGGTGCCCGACAGTTTAGTTCTATTAAATCTACTCTGTGACGTTGGGCAATCTGGACGATCTGTTGATGTTTCTCCTCATGAAATGAAGCGAACGATTTTATTTTTTTAAATCTGTCAAGTGTTATGAGGATTATACTAAGATGAAGGAGAAATGGATCCAAAAGAGATTCCGATGGTTGTTTTCAACCAAAAATGTGTAACCTTGCCTTCAACAGACCTCAGCTACCCGGCACAGTACCTACTAGACTATGAGTCAACGTGCAGTCTGGAACACTGACTGGAGAAAATAACGATCTATTCTGCTTGGATACTCGCCCTGAATGGGAGGGGTGAGGGTCAGTCATTGTGAAAAGGAACTGTTTTCTTGGCAAAGACACATGGAAATTCTAGAATGATGTGAGTTTCTGTAATAAACACACACGTTTAATAATCCAGTGAATATCAGAGAGCAATTTCTTCAACTAGAAAAAGCATCAGAGAATGAGGTGAGGTCTTCGTTTCACACCCTCCAAAACTGCAGCTGCCAAATTCTGCAATGGAAACATGACATGCAGCAGGACGATACTGATGTGAACATCACGTTCATAGCAAGAATACATGGTTGTGACAGAAACTCCTAATGAGACCTGATTACCTAGGGCTTGCTGCTGCTGCTGCTAAGTCACTTCAGTCGTGTCCAACTCTGTGCGACCCCATAGACGGCAGCCCACCAGGCTCCCCCATTCCTGGGATTCTCCAGGCAAGAGCACTGGAGTGGGTTGCCATTTCCTTCTCCAATGCATGGAAGTGAAAAGCAAAAGGGAAGTCGCTCAGTCGTGTCTGACTCTTAGCGAACCCATGGACTGCAGCCCACCAGGCTCCTCCATCCATGGGATTTTCTAGGCAAGAGTACTGGAGTGGGGTGCCACTGCCTTCTCCAACCTAGGGCTTACACTTGCCCAGTCAGTACCTACATTCCTCGACATGCTTTGAACTAGCTGAAGCCATGTGCAACTAGTGACCACTAGAATACGAGTGGAAATGATTTGTGCAACTTCAAGTTATCATCTTAAAGTAAACAAGCAGGCCACATTACCCACTTCCCTCTTACTGCAGGCAGGATTTCAGATAATATGGGAAATTAAATTGCTTTAGCTAAATAAAACCATACCCTATGGATAGTGACAGGATACCAGAAAGGAACCTTGGGTTCCTGACATCATGAAATGACAAAAATAGACCTACACTATTAATATCAGAATGTTGCATAAAAAAAATTCCATTTTGCTTATGTCAATATTATTTTACATATTTATTACAGTGTTTAAAGCAACCCTTGAGTGATGTATGGGTGCTACTACCTGGGCTGACCAAGGTATTTCATTCAAAAAATATTTTCTAATTCTCTTAGGTTTGAGGTTTTAGAGATAAAACATTTATAGCTTATAGGTTAAGGAATACTTACCATCCCAGAGCACCACCCAAATATTTATGCTCAGATACAAAGAGAACAAAGTAGAAAGCTATCAATTTCACATGTAGGCCTAAGAATTTTGAACAAATAATATTGATGGGTCTGGTAACTCTTAAGTTAATCACTTTTCCTAACAACACTTGAAAGGACTCTTTTAACATAGTAACAAAATAAAACACAACAGTATTATCTCTGAACGTGCACACACACACACACTATATATATATACAATATGTATTATATATACACACATGTATTTTACACAAACATATACACACACATTTTAAATACATGTATGTGTGTGTATATATATGTGTGTGTGGATGTAGATCTGCGCCTTATATGTGGGTGTATAACACTCTGCATACATCTATAAACAGTGTACACAAGTATACACACACGCTTCATGCATGTCTATGTAATACACATGCACAAGCATAGGCAGCATCTACAAATAAACGGGGGTTAATAGCTTACCTCCCTCTTTTCATGGCTTCCCTGGTGGATCAAATGGTAAAGAATCTGCCTGGAATACAGGAGACTCAGGTTTAATTGCTGAGTTGGGAAGTTCCTCTGAAGAAGGAAATGGCTAACAATCCAGTATTTTTGCCTGGAGAATTCCATGGATGGAGAAGCCTAGTGGGCTGCAGTCCTAAGGGTCTCAAAGAGTTACAAGTATCTGAGAAGAGAAGCAAAAAGCAAAGGGAGAAAGGGAAAGATATACCCAACTGAATGCAGAGTTCCAAAGAATAGCAAGGAGAGATAAGAAAACCTTTTTTAAGTGAAGAATGCAAATAGAGGAAAGCAATAGAATAAGAAAGACTAGAGATCTCTTCAAGAAAATTAGATACAAAGGGAACATTTCATGCAAAGATGGGCACAATAAAAGACAGAATTGGTATGGATCTACCAGAAGCAAAGAGATTAAGAAGAGGTGGCAACAAAACACAGAAGAACTGTACAGAAAAGGTCTCAGTAACCCAGATAAATGTAGTCACTGACCTAGAGCCAGATTTCCTGGAGTGTGAATTCACATGGGCCTTAGGAAGAATTAGTACAAACAAAGCTAGTGGAGGTGATGGAAACCCAGCTGAGCTATTTAAAATGCTAAATTATGAGGCTGTTAAAAGTGCTACCACAGAATATGCCAGCAAATTGGAAAACACAAAAGTGACCAAATGACTAGAAAAGGTCAGTTTTCATTTCAATCCCAAAGAAGGGCAATGCCTAAGAATGTTCAAACTACTGTACAATTATGCTTATTTTACATGCTGGCGAAGTGAAGAGAAAGTTGCTGTCATGTCTGACTCTTTGTGACCTTATGGACTATACAGTCCATGGAATTCTCCAGGCCAGAGTACTGGAATGGGTAGCCTTTCCCTTCTCCAGGGGATCTTCCCAACCCAGGGATTGTATGAAGATCTCCCACATTGCAGGTGGATTCTTTGCCAATTGAGCTACCAGGGAAGCCCAAGGATACTGGAATGAGTAGCCTATTCCTTCTGCAGTGGATCTTCCCCACACAGGAATAAAACTGAAGTCTCCTGCATTGCAGGCAGATTCTTCACCAACTGAGCTACCAGGTGCTAGCAAGGTAATGCTCAAAACCTTTAACCTAGGCCTCAGCAGTACATGAACCGAGAAGTTCCAGGTGTACAAGCTGGATTTACAAAAGGCAGAGGACCAGAGATCAAATGGCCAACATCTGTAAACATCATAGAAAAAGCAAAAGAATTCCAGAAAGACATCTACTTCTGCTTCATTGACTATGCTAAAGACTTTGACTGTGTGAATCACAATAAATTGTGGAAAATTCTTCAAGAGATGGGAATACCAAACCACCTTACCTGCCTCCTGAGAAACCTGTATGGCAGGTCAAGAAGCAACAGTTAGAACTGGACATGGAACAAAGGACTGGTTCAAAGTGGGGAAAGGAGTACATGATGGCTGTATACTGCCACCCTGCTTATTTAACATATATCCAGAGTGCATCATGTGAAATACCGGGCTGGACGAAGCACAAGCTGGAATCAAGATTGCTGGGAGAAATATCAATAACCTCAGATATGCAGATGATACCACTCTAATGGAAGAAAGTGAAGAGGAACTAAAGAGCCCCTTGACGAAAGTGAAAGAGGAGAGTGAAAGAGTTGGCTTAAAACTCAACATTCAAAAAACTAAGATCATGGCATCTCGTTCCATCACTTCATGGCAAATAGAAGGGGGAAAAATGGAAACAGCGACACACTTTATTTTTTTGGGCTCCAAAATCACTGTAAGAGTCTGCAGCCATGAAATTAAAAGATGCTTGCTCCTTGGAAGAAAGGCTGTAACAAACCTAGACAGAGTCTAGAAAGGATAGTCATGTACAGAAGTGAGAGCTGGACCATAAAGAAGGCTGAGCATTGAATTGATACTTTTGAACTATGGTGCTGGAGAAGACTCTTGAGAGTCCTTGGACTGCAAGGAGATCAAACCAGTCAATCCTAAAGGAAATCAATCCTGAATATTCATTGGAAGGACTGATGCTGAAGCTGAAGCTCTAACACTTTGG
>NW_011494808.1:10841051-10845742 GCF_000754665.1 Bison bison bison
AAAGACTGAAGGTGGGAGGAGAAGGGGATGACAGAGGATGAGATGGTTGGATGGCATCACTGACTCAATGGACATGAGTCTGAGCAAACTCTGGGAGATGGTGAAGGACAGGGAAGCCTGGTGTGCTGCAGTCCATGGGGTCACAAAGAGTTGGACACGATTTAGCGACTGAGCAACAACCATCTTTTCAAGTCCAAAGTACCTCTTAACACTTCCCATTATGATAGCTCACATCATGGTCATTTGCATACATCTTATTGCTGCTCAAAGACTGTAAATTCTTGACAGAAAAAATTATGTTTCATACACTTTTTTCTCAATAGCAGCTTATATAGTGCTTGAAACATAAAAAACACTTATTGTACACTTGTGAATTAGTGATTGACGTATTGAATGGTTGAATGAGTAAGTGACTATTTGGAGAGTCATGCTAGGGAAAGAGAGAAGGGAGTTGAATACAGATTTTCTTCCTGAGTGGGTATATGTGGAATAAACTGGCTTATAACTAGAAGACAGAACCCATGGACATAACAGATGCAGACAATTAATCACAGAATTCTTATAGATCCACATTAACCCTTTCCAAGGCAATAGGTCAAGGTCTTTGAACAAAAACATTTTTTTTTTTTTTATCAATAGAAAGCAACTCTACTATGGAGAGTTGCTTGACCTATACACTAGTTACAAAATGTGTCAAAGGCCAAATTTATCTTTCTTTCAGAGTCATAAATGCAAGTAGGCAGTTGCATTGAAGTCCACTCAGTCTGCTGGAATTTTTAAATACTCTGAGTACTGATTTAGCAAAACTCAGTTTGTAAAAACAATAGGCAGAGAAATTTTAACAGGACTCCAAAGAAATCATAGGCAATTCCTGATCGAACCAAGTTAATCTTAGAGCTTAAAACCCAGTCTTCAATAACTGCTGCAAATATAAACACTTGAGAACAATTTGGGACAAGAAACCAAGGGGCCGTGCACACACCAGCAACCCAGGCAAGGACAACCTCAGACATACCTGGAGAAAATGACCTTAAAGACATTTACCTTCAACATCAATGATCAAAGGACAGTGACTCATCTCTTGATATATCCTTTATACTGCAGACCAAATAATTCTTAAAACAGAAAACCGTGTGTCTGTCACTCTCCTCTGTAGGTAATGTTCATATGAGACATTGTGTTTTGAATTTCAGTCTGACTGACATACAGTGTGAACGCGCTTTTATAAAATAACGAACTTGTATCTGATGATCTCTGCAAACTCCTTTCCAGCTCTAAAATGATTCCTCCACAAGCATTCATAAGTCCCAATAGAAATGCCATCCCAAGGAAAGTCAATGCAACTTTACTCAAATTTTTGTCCTCTTCTTTCTCATCTGCCTTTTTACAAAGTAAATTATCAAAGGGGTTTAGAAAGAAAATTTCAAAGTCAATGGTTACAAGGATATGCAATAATTGGACTAACTTGTAAGGGAAAAAATGTGATTTCATACAGCAGTATGAGAATTACTCTGCTAATGATGAGCAATTTTAAACAACCAAGGGTCTTAATATTTTCAAATCCCACACAACTATAATTCAAACAATTACCAAATCTTCAGTTTTACTAGTCTTAAACTTGTTGATATTTTTATATTAAGTTGCCCAGGATCTATCTGAAATAATGGCTATGTTGAAATCCACCACTCTGCCTGTTACCTCTGACCATGTATCATGAAGAGGAAATTGCTTTAAATTATCCAGGATAGAGAAATGCTAGACTGGATGAAGCACAAGCTGGAATCAAGATTGCCAGGAGAAATATCAATAACCTCAGATATGCAGATGACACCACCCTTATGGCAGAAAGTAAGGAACTAAAGAGCTGCTTAAAGAAAGTGAAAGAGGAGAGTGAAAAAAGTTGGCTTAAAGCTCAACATTCAGAAAACTAAGATCATGGCAGCTGGTCCCATCACTTCATGGCAAATAGATGGGGAAACAGTGGAAACAGTGGCAGACTATTTTTGGGTGCTCCAAAAACACTGTAGATGGTGATTGCAGCCATGAAATTAAAAGACGCAAAAAATAAATAAATAAATAAAAAATAAAAGACGCTTGCTCCTTGGAAGAAAAGTTATGACCAATCTAGGCAGCATATTAAAAAGCAGAGACATTACTTTGCCAACAAACGTCTGTCTAGACAAAGCTATGGTTTTTCCAGTAGTCATGAATGGATGTGAGAGTTGGACTACAAAGAAAGCTGATTGCTGAAGAATTGATGCTTTTGAACTGTGGTGTTAGAGAAGACTCTTGAGAGTCCCTTGGACTGTAAAGAGATCCAACCAGTCCATCCTAAAGGAAATCAGCCCTTAATATTCACTGGAAGGACTGATGCTGAAGCTGAAAATCCAATGCTTTGGCCACCTGATGCAAAGAACTGACTCACTGGAAAAGTGAGAAGGCAATGGCAACCCACTCCAGTACTCTTGCCTGGCAAATCCCACAGACGGAGGAGGCTGGTAGGCTGCAGTCCATGTGGTCTCTAAGAGTCGGACACGACTGAAGCGACTTAGCAGCAGCAGCAGCAGCAGAGGAGGATTTTAAGCTCCCAGACTGAATCTGGCATATCTGTGGTTTTCTGTGTGTCTGCTAAATATTCAGCCATTATTATTCTAGAAGCAAAAGTGTCAAGTTTCTCTGTTAATCACTCTGCAAATGCATATCTATTCCCACGCAGTGCTTTATTAAATGGAAATGAGCCTAATTATTCATCTGTTAGTGGGTGGGGACTGACGAAAAGAGAAGATGAAGGGAATAACATTTTCCTTTCACCAGTTCGGTGCAGAATTTCTGTTACAGTCCTGTGAGTAGCAGTTAGGCCTGTGTGATGGTATATCATGTTGGCCAAGAAATTTGTTCAGATTTTTCTGTAAGGGCATATGGAAAAACTCAAACAACTTTTTGGCCAAGCCAATAATTTTTGGTAATAACCAGAGTTTCTTTTCACCCAAAACTCCTTGCTCCCACACCTCCAGCCCTATTCCCCACACATGACCCATCTGGCTGCACCTTGCATCAGAGGAATCCCTCCATCCGGGGAGGCCTGTTACAGCAGGAAAACAAAGAAAGAGACACCACGTGGCCTTTGCTCTGCTGAGATGGTATTTAAGCTGTCAGGAAATTAGACACATTTAGGAGACAATGTTGCATCTTCTTGTACACATAAACCTAGGGGCCTGTGAAATTTGTACCTGTTGTTACCAGTAACGATGGAATTCTTGTTTGTTTTCCCAATAACAGGAATATCCATTTTTTCAGACGTTGAAACTTTATATGCTGTGGCACGACTTAGGCAGACTCTAGTGGGCTTACTCTAGTCCCCTGAGACACACTCACCAATTCCCCAAATTCTGACCCTCTTCCAAGATTTTCTGTACATGAAAACCACAATGTGAGGCAACAGTGTGGAAGATCAACTCCCTACGTTTGTCTCATTTACCCCCTCCATCCTTTCACCAAGACATCAGCATCTTTTTACCAAGTTTATGAGACATTGCATTGTATATTAAAAATACAGAACTTGCTGTAGAGTTACCAAGACACTGTAGATGTTGCTCACTTAAAAGATAAAGGACTTGGAATTTTTTTTTGGACCACTGAATCTAAAGGTATGACTTCATGCAAGCTTTCTTTGAGTCTTGTTTTCTCTTTCTATTGTTTGGCTGAGTCATAAGAGTCTACAAAGTGAAATGAAGGGATTTGATAATTTTCCTCAAACTTTCAAGCCCACTGAACTATGTGAATCAAAAATTCAAGAATTTTTTTCTTTAAATCTCAAAATGCCAATGTATGGTCTCATGTTTGCCAATTTGAACTCTACCTTTTTTCAATACTACAGTCCTCTTTGGTCAAATTAAGTATTTGCATTTTGTGAGAACTTCTTTCAGTAGAAAAACAAGACCACAACTAGAAAAAAAGAAAATTATAAAATGAAAAAGCTCACCAGTAAAGGCATACATTCAATAAAGGTAGGAAATCATCCACATATAAACATGACATCAAAAATAGCAATCATGAGAGGAGGAAAGAGCAAATGCAGGATATTGGAAAGGCATATGAAATGAAGAGATCAGCCTCTTTTGTTTTTAAATTTCAAATATCAGGAAATTAAGATGAAGGCAATAAAACTGCTGAAGAAGGAAACAAAAAGTTAATTTTTGAGAAGACTGCTCTTTACTGTGGAAAGGGTCATATCATCCTAGTGTTTAATTAGCCCTCAAATCCTGATTTGAAATGCATAATGACTCCTGCTGCTGAAATTTCTTCTGACAAAACGCTGTCTTTTGTATCATGCATATGAGCAGTAGCCAGAGTCTGGGGTACGAAATAGATTCAGGTAAAATTAGCTGTTTAAAAGTGGAATCATATCTCACACTTCTGGGATACTGGTAATGTTCTATTTCTTGAGCTGGAAGGCAGACACATGACTGTATCCTCTATGTTATATACACCAAGTTTTAAATTTATGATGTGTGCACTTCTTTGTTTATTACTTCAGTTAAAATTAAAGAAAAACAAAAAACAAAACATGTGTAGTTAGGAAAATCAAAAGACTTTCCACAAAAAGAAGCACTAATCCCATATTACATGCAGAGTACATCATGAGAAACGCTGGGCTGGATGAAGCACAAGCTGGAATCAAGATTGCCGGG
>NW_011494808.1:10845881-10859020 GCF_000754665.1 Bison bison bison
GGAAACAGTGGAAACAGTGGCTGACTTTATTTTTCTGGGCTCCAAAATCACTGCAGATGGTGATTTCAGCCATGAAATTAAAAGACGCTTACTCCTTGGAAGGAAAGTTATGACAAACCTAGACAGTATATTAAAAAGCAGGGACATTACTTTGCTGACAAAGGTCTGTCTAGTCAAGGCTATGGTTTTTCCAGTGATCATGTATGGATGTGAGAGTTGGACTGTGAAGAAAGCTGAGCGCCGAAGAATTGATGCTTTTGAATTGTGGTGTTGGAGAAGACTCTTGAGAGTCCCTTGGACTTCAAGGAGATTCAACCAGTCCATCCTAAAGGAGATCAGTCCTGGGTGTTCATTGGAAGGACTGATGTTGAAGCTGAAACTCCAATACTTTGTCCAACTGATGTGAAGAGCTGACTCATCTGAAAAGACGCTGATGCTGAGAAAGATTGAGGGCAGAAGAAGGGGACAACAGAGGATGAGATGGTTGGATGGCATCACCAACTCAATGGACGTGGGTCTGGGTGGACTGTGGGAGTTGGTGATGGACAGGGAGGCCTGGCGTGCTGTGGTTCATAGGGTCACAAAGAGTCGGACACGACTGAGCAACTGAAGTGAACTGAACCCCATGTTCATCTTTGGATTTTGAAAACTGACTGTAAGTTGTTTAGTTGCTCAGATGTGTCCAACTCTTTGTGACCCCATGGACTGTAACCCACCAAGCTCCTCTGTCCATGGAATTCTCCAGGCAAGAATCCTGGAATGGGTAGCCTTTCCCTTCTCCAGGGGATCTTCCCAACCCAGGGATCAAACTGAGGTCTCCTGCACTGCAGGCAGATTCTTTACCAGCTGAGCCACAAGGGAAGACCTGAACGCTGACTAGGGTGTAGTGGTGGTTTAGTAGCTTAGTCGTGTCCATCCCTTGCGACCCTATGGACTATAAAGCCTGCCAGGCTCCTCTGCCCATGGGATTCTCCAGGCAAGAATAATGGCGTGGGTTGCCATTTCCTTCTCCATTAGGAAGAAGGGTGTAGCAAAATGAAATTATAGAGGAGATCCTGATACTTAAAACATCACAGTCTTAAAAGCCCTTCCGTATCCATAGTATTAGTTCTGTGAGACATTTATTGCTTCCATTATAAAGAAACTAAAGTTTAAAACAGTTAAATGACTTGTAAAGGGGGGTTAACGGAATAAGCTCCAGAACCCTATACTGCAGGCACTTTTTTTTCTGTCTTTGAATCTAGTCCTCATTCCGCAGTTTCACAGTCGACTCTATCACACAGACCCATATTAGAACCAATCCTGTCATTAGGCCAAAAGACAAATGCTCTATGACTGTCCCAACAGATGTCAAAAAGGGCACTTGATAAATTCCATTCTATAAGCATCTATTCTATACTTTAAACAATTTATTGCTAACCTTCTTTAACATGATAAATAACACTAATCTCAAACTAGCATTTGACATTTTAGTAGAAGAGTAACCATTAAAAGTGAAAACAACCTGCCAATGTCCATTGTCACCGTTACTCAGCATTGTCCTCTAGTGTAAGTGCCTGCAGTAAAACAAAAAAGGTATGAAAAGGAGACAGAGCTGGACATTCCTAACTACCTGGAAAATCCAAGAAGGTCTGAAATAACACTTTTAGAAGCAATAACTAATAAGGTAGTTTGATAAAGTGAAATATATATGTGTGTGCATATATATATATATATATATATGCCATCCAAGTCCTATGCAAGATACAAAACTTCACTGAAAAATGAAAAAGATAACTTGAATAAGTGCAGAAATATACCAAGTTCCTGGTAAATAACTTGCTGTAGAAGTGTTCTCTGCAGCACTATTTTTCATAATAATAAAAATGGAAACCAGCTAAATATTTGACAATAGGGAATAGCCAAAATAAAGTATGGCACAGTCATATAACAGTATGAACAGCCATAAAAAAATACATAAAAGAAAAATATCACATGGCTTGGAAAAATGTCCAAGGTGGATAGTAAATTTTTAAAGTCACAAAACAGCTTTTTTTGTGAAAAAAAGGGTTTGTTTTATATATACACACATACAAATGTGTACTTGAAATAAAACCAGGAGGCTATATCTCAAAATGTGTTTTTCATTATAGGTGATTTCAATTTTCTACTTTTGCTTTATCTGCATTGTGTGTGTGTGTGTATGTGTGTGTAGATGTATTTCGCTATTTCCCTAATTTTATATAACATGTATTATATTTGCAATAAAAATTAAAACATAATTACCTAAAGAAAAATATAAATTGCTTATTGAGGCTGGGATAGATTTCATGTGGTTGTCCTTCTAAAAAGAAATGAATAAAATGAGTAATGCAAGCACAGTAACATAAATTGGACTCTGTCTGTTGAAGTTTTATTGTATTTATATGATCCTAGACAGGGTTTCACTGGAGGCTACGACGACAAAGAACCAGCCTACAAGGCAGGAGACTGAGGATCAATCCTTGGGTTGGGAAGATCCCTTGGAGGAGGAAATGGCAACCAACTCCACTATTCTTTTTTTTTTTTTTTATTTTATTTTTAAACTTTACAATATTGTATTAGTTTTGCCAAATATCGAAATGAATCCGCCACAGGTATACCCGCGTTCCCCATCCTGAACCCTCCTCCCTCCTCCCTCCCTTAACTCCACTATTCTTGCCTGGAGAATTCCATGGACAGAGGAGCCTGGCAGGCTACAGTTCATGGGGTCAAAAAGAGTGAGATACAACTGAGGAGCTAACACTTTCATTTTCAAACCTCTTTACTCTTGATTTTTCATGGCTCACAGCCTTGTGGTGAAGGAGCTGGCATAACTCAATGATGCTTATGAGTCATGCCATGCAGGACCACCCAAGACAGACAGGTCATGGTGGAGAGTTCTGACAAAATGTAGTCCAAGTGAGGAGGGAATGGCAAACCACTCCAGTATTCTTGCCTCAAGAACCCCATGAACAGTATGAAAAGGCAAAAAGATATGACCCTGGAAGATGAGCACCCACCCTCGCCCCCAGGCTGGTAGGTGTCCAATATGCCACTGGGGAAGAGCAGAGGGTAGTTACTAACAGCTCCAGAAAGAATGAAGTGGCTGGGCCAGAGTGGAAATGACACTTAGCTGTGGACGTTTCTGGTGGTGAAAGTAAAGTCCACTGCTATAAAGAACAATATTGCATAGGAACCTGGACTGTTCGGTCCATGAACCAGAATAAACTGGACGTGGTCAAACAGGAGATGGCAAGAGGGAACACTGACATTTTAGAAATCAATAAACTAAAAATGTACTGGAATGGGTAAATTCAATTCAGATGACCATTTTATCTACTACTGTGGGAAAGAATCCCTTAGAAGAAATGAAGTAGCTCTCACAGTCAACAAAAGAGTCCAAGATGCAGTACCTGGGTGCAGTGTCAAAAATGACAGATGATATTGGTTCCTTTGACAGGCAAACCATTCAACATCACAGTAATCCAAGTCTGTGTCCCAACCACTGAGGACAGTGAAGATGAAGTTGCCCAGTTCTTTGAAGACCTGCATGACCTTCTAGAACTCACACACACACACACACACACACACACACACACACACACACAAATGTCCTTTTCATCTTCGGGGATGGAATGTCAAAGTAGGAAATCAAGAGATACTACCTGGAGTAACAGGCAAGTTTGGCCTTGGAGTACAAAATGAAGCAGGACAAAGGCTAACAGAGTTTTGTCAAGAGAATACATTGGTCATAACAAATACCTACTTCCAACAAAATGAGACAACGAGATGACTCTTCACATAGACGTCACCAAATGGTCAATACCACAATCATATTGACTATATACTTTGTAGCCCAAGATGGAGAAGGTCTATAAAGTCAGCAAAAACAAGACCTGGAGCTGACTGTGGCTCAGATCATCAGCTCCTTATTGCAAAATTCAGGCTTATTGAAGAAAGTAGGGAAAACCACCAGGCCATTCAGATATGATCTAAAGCAAATCCCTTATGATTATACAGTGGAGGTGATGAATAGATTCAGGGATTAGATCTGGTAGACAGAGTGCCAGAAGAACTATGGATGGAGGCTCATAACATTGTACAGGAGGCATTGCCCAAAACCATCCTAAAGAAAATGAAATGCCTGAAGGCAAAGTGGTTGTCTGAGAAGACTTGCAAATAGTTGAGTAAAGAAGAGGAGTGAAGAACAATAGAGAAAGGGAAAGATACACCCACCTGAATGCAGAGTTCCAGAGAACAGCAAGGAGAGATAAGGGATCTTCTTAAATGAACAAAGCAACGAAGTATAAGGAAACAATAGAAAGACTAGAGATCTCTTGAAGAAAATCAGAGCTATCAAGGGAGCATTTCACGTAAGGATGGTCATGATAAAGGACAGGAGCTGTAAGGACCTAACAGAGGCAGAAGAGATTAAGAAGAGGTGGCAAGAATACACAGAAGAACTGTACAAGAAAGGTCTTAATGATCCAGATAACCAAGATGGTGTGGTCACTCACCTAGAGCCAGACATCCTGGAGGGTGAAGTCAAGTTGGCGTTAGGAAGCATTACAGCAAACAGAGCTAGTAGAAATGATGGAATCCCAGCTGAGTTGTTTCAAATCCTGAAAGATCATGCAGTGAAAGTGCTGAACTCAATATGCCAGCAAATTTGGAAAACTCAGCAGTGGCCACAGGATTGGAAAAGGTCAGTTTTCATTCCAATCCCAAAGAAGGACAATGTCAAAGAATGCTCAAACCACCACATAATTGTGCTCATTTCACATGCTAGTAAATATATGGTGGTAGTTAGTTACTAAGTCGTGTCCAACTCTTGGACTTTTGCAACCCCATTGACTGTAGCCTGCCAGGCTCCTCTGTCTATGGGATTCTCTAGGCGGGACTATTGGAGTGGGTTGTTATTTCCTTCTCCAGGGGATCTTCCCAACCCAGTGATTGAACCCAGGTATCCAGCATTTCGGGCAGATTCTTTACCAACTGAGCTATGAAGGAAGCCCCATGCTAGTAAGGTTATATTCAAAATCCTTCAAGATAGGCTTCAACAGTACGTGAACCAAGTATTCCAGATGTTCAAGTTAGGTTTAGAAAAGGCAGATGCAGAGGAACCAGAGATCAAATTGTCAATATTCTTTGGATCATAGAGAAAGCAAGTGAATTTCAGAAAAAACATCTAGTTCTGCTTTATTGACTACACTAAAGCCTTTGTGTGGATCACAACAAACTGTGGAAAGTTCTTAAAGAGGCGGGACTACCAGACCACCTTATCTGTCTCCTGAGGAGCCTGTATGCAGGCCAAGAAACAACAGTTAGAACCTTATATGGAATAACTGATTGGTTCAAAACTGGGAAGGGAGTATGATAAGGCTGTATATTTTCAACTTATTTATTTAACTTATATGCAGAGTACATCAAGCTAAATGTTGGGCTGAATGACACACAAGTTGGAATCAAAATTGCTGGGGGAAATAACAACAACCTCAGATATGCAGACAATACCACTCTAATGACAGAAAGTGAAGAGGAACTAAAGAACCTCTTGATGAGGGTGAAGATGAGGGTGAAAATAAGAGTGAAAACCTGGGTTAAAACTCAACATGAACAAAACGAAGAGCAGGGCATCCAGTTCCATCACTTCACGGCAAACAGAAGGGGGAAAGTGGAAACGGTGACAGATTTTATTTTCTTGGACTCCAAAATCAATGTTGAGGGTGGCTGCAGCCATGAAAACAAAATATACATACTCCTTGGAAGGAAAGTTATAACAAACCTAGACAGTGTATTAAAAAGCAGAGACATCACTTTGCCAAGAAAGGTCCATATAGTCAAAGCTATGGTTTTTCAGTAGTCACATACAGATATGAGAGTTGGACCATTAAGAAGGCTGAGAGCTGAAGAACTGATGCTTTCAAATTGTGGTGTTGGAGAAGACTCTTGAGAGTCCCTTGGACTGCAAGGAGATCCATCCAGTCCATCCTAAAGGAAATCAGTCCTGAATATTCATTGGAAGGATGTTGCTGAAGCTGAAACTCCAATACTTTGCCACCTGATGTGAAGAGCCAACAGATTGGAAAAGTCCCTGATGCTGGGAAAGATTGAGGTAAGGAGGAGAAGGGGACGACAGTGGGTGAGATGGTTGGATGGCATCACTGACTCAATGGACGTGAATTTGAGCAAACTGCAGGAGATAATGAAGGGCAGGGAAGTCTGACATGCTATAGTCCACGGGTCTCAAAGGGTTGGACACAACTCAGCAACTGAATACCACCACCGTCACCAAGACATTTGTAGTCAAAAGTCACCATTATGGTAAAGTTTTTACCCCAAACTTCAAAGCACAGTAAGAAAGTGTCTAGTTTTACCCTCATATTTGTATAGCATTTTAATCTTTCAAAGGTAATTTCATATTTGCTGAATTATTCTATTGTCACTCCAACCCTTTGAAATAAGATTATCCTCATTTACAAATTAAGACTGTGGAATTCAGAAAGTTCTGGATGGTTAAACACATGGGTAGTTGATGTTATTACTGCCTGCACCAGTGTACCAGTGGAACTAAAATCCAGAACTCAAAGCATCAACTCCAGACAACTTTCAAACAGGATTTCACTTCAACTCAAATAACTATTAAGTTTCTCCAAAGTACCAGGTCTTTTGATTTGGAAATTGTGTATTGAAGTGATTAAAACATCATGCAAATTTAAAACAAATTCTTAAAGTATTTTCAAATTCCTAAAAGACAAGAGCTAGGGTTGAACTGGGTTCTTATTTCAAAAGTACACTAAAGTTGAAGTGCTATTGTCAAACCATCCAAATATAGATTCCTTTTCTTAAAATGAGTCACCAAAAGTATCCAGTCCCTGAAACAGAGCCTCAGATGCAATCTAAAAATAATAAGTCCAAGTCCTAGAAAATTCATGGGAAAGGATTTTCTATTAGTCAACCCAGCATCCTGATTTAGAGAGTTCACTTTCCTTTTTAAAAACACATCTTGTAAGTTGTACATTTGATGCATGCATATGTACTGACAAAGTTAAAATACAATATGTTTTCAAGGAACATACCCCAGCATAAGACATGACTCATTTTTTTCTTTGTATGTAACATTTACTTTGGATCACAGTAAGGAAGTGAGCAAACTATGACTTACAAAACCTATCTCATGATACACTGAACAGCCTTGCAGAAGTGTTACATGCATTATGCCTCGCAATAAACACTGACATTTATAATCTAAAATTCTCATTGTGCTAAGGGCGGGCTCATTCTTCCACTTAGGTAATGAAATTTTAATACAGTATGTGTATGAGAAGGGAAGGGGAGTATAAAATATATTAAGTAACTCACTTGGCTATTACACTACCAGAAAGGGGACATCATTTTTATTCTCTCATTTCTTAAACAATAGATTTTACAGTGCAGTCATTAACTGACGGGAGGGTTTTAGGACTATCTGACACATCAGACTTGCTGGGAAAAGACAGCATTCTGTGAGCAATTCCAATTTTCCACTTCCTCGATTTTCAAAATACTCCAGCAGAACATCCGAAGTAAACAAACACCTGCTTCCCCCCCATCTAGACAAGAGCATGCCTGCCACCTGTGGCTCTTCCAGCGGCTCGACAAGCCCCACGGCCACTTAACCTGGTGAGAAAATGGAAACCCTTCCCCCCGGAAACAGCTGCCTTCATTTCGTCCTTTCTTCTATACATCCAGCCAAGAAATCGATAGCACATTATTTAAGATAGTTTTTCCAAATGAATCACAGAACTATGAGCCATGAACGCATATGAAGGACATTAAAGAAGAGGGAGTCTTTGAGGTAAAACTGAGCAGCTTGACAGAAAGTGAATTTTCTGTCAAGAGTATGTATTACCTTGGTTCCAAAGAGCACATATATATGCAGAAGGTAGTGTTGAATGTCACCAATTTGTGCATAGGCTATTCATTTAAGCATTTGATTGCCGGCGTCTTTCTCTTTGGATGTTCAAATTGCACCTGAGCTTATTGTTTTACATTGAAATAAATACACATTTTACACGAAATGGGGCCTCACTGCAATATTCCCTCTGGGCACAGGGCTTGAGTTTGCCTTACATCTGAATTTCTTCTAAAAATTTCTTCCAAGGACAAGTTTTAAGACAGACTCTGCCTACTCATGAATTTTAGACCATAAATTAAAAAAATGAAACTCCAAATTATGATAAGCTAAATGATGTTCACCAAACGCTTCCTCTCTTTTCCTTCCTACTGTGGGCATACACTCCACCCCTGTGAGGCTGGGCTTGGCTGTGTGACTTGCTAAGATTAATGGTATGCTGCTGTTGTTCAGTGGCTAAGTCATGTCCAACTGCGGCCCCATGGGCTGTAGCACGTCAGTCCTGCAGTGTCTCCTGGAGTTCGCTCAAATGCATATCTGTTGAGTCAGTAATGCTACCTTTTGCATCCTCTGCCACCACCTACTTCTTCTGCATTCAATCCTTCCCAGCCATCAGGGTCGTTTTCCAGTGAATCAGCTCTTCACGTCAGATGTAAAAAAACACTGGAGCTTCAGCTTCAGCATCAATCCTTTCAATGAATATTCAAGGTTGATTTCCTTTAGGATCGACTGGTGCAATCTCCTGGCAGTCCAAGGGACTGTCAAGGGTCTTCTCCAACACAATTCAAAGGCATCAATTCTTTGGCACTCAAACTTCTTTATGGTCCAACTCTCACATCCATACATGATTACTGGAAAAACTATAGCTTTGGCTATACAGACTTTTGTCAACAAAGTGATATCTCTGTTTTTTAATACACTGTCTAGGTTTATCATGGGCTTCCCTGGTGGCTCAGAGGTTAAAGCATCTGCCTCTAATGCAGGAGACCCGGGTTCATTCCCTGGGTCAGGAAGATCCCCTGGAGAAGGAAATGGTAACCCCCTCCAGTATTCTTGCCTGGAGAACCCCATGGACGGAGAAGCCTGGTGGGCTATAGTCCAGGGGTCGCAGAGTCGGACATGAGTGAGCGACTTCACTTCCACTTTCACTCTCAGGTTTGTCATAGCTTTGCTTCCAAGGAGCAAACATGTTTTAATTTCATGGCTGCAATCACTGTCCCCAGTGGTTTTGGAGCCCAAGACAATGAAATGTCACTCCTTCCACTGTTTCCCCTGCTATTTGCCATGAGGTGGTGGAACTGGAGGCCATGGTCTTAGTGTTTTACATGTTAAGCTTCAAGCCAGCTTTTTCACTTTTCTCTTTTACCCCCATTAAGTAGCTCTTTAGTTCCTCTTCACTTTCTGCCATTGGAGTGGTATCTGCATATCTGAGGTTGTTGATATCTATATTATATATAGATATAGATACATACATACATACATATACATCATAATAAAAACAAAGGCTTGAGATATGATCATGTAGTGGGACCTGCCTAACCATGCTTTCGACACTGCCATGTGCTATGGTCTGAAAGTCTGTACCCCTCTAAAATCTGTATGTTAAAATCCTAACCCCCAAAGGTGACGGCATTACCTGGTGGGGCTTTTGGGAAGTACCTAAGTTATGAGGGTGTTCCACACTCTCATGGATGAGATTAATGCCTTATAAAAGAGGCCTCAGAGAAATCCCTAGAGCCTTCTGCATAAGAGGACGCAGTGAGAAGTCTGCAACCTTGAAAAGAGCCCTCGCCTGGCCAAGCTGGCACCCTGATGTCAACCATCCAGTCTCCAGAACTGTAAGCAGCACATTTTTACTGTTGATAAGCCACGCAGTCAGTGTTTTGTTTTTTTTAAGCATCATGAACAGACTAAGACGCCATGAAAAGAACTTTCTTGGACAGCCACTGATACAGAGCTGGTAAGAGACACACAGCCTGACTTGGACTCAACCTGTGATTTGGACTCAAGCCCAGCTGAGCTTAGTCTAGATCCACTGACGTACAGCGAATGTATGTAGAAGTAAATGCTAAAAGTAAATGTGTAAGTAAAAGTAAATGGTTTGTTTTAAGCCAATGCATTCGGGGTGGCTTGTTACCCAAAGTTATTGTGGCCATAGTTAACTGATACACAACTGGAAACAAACATATTGTTAATGATATCAAGGCTCCTTTGTCCATGGTTTTTCAGGCAATAATATTGCAGTGGTTTGCCATTTCCTTCTGCAGGGGAATCTTCCTGACTCAGGGAACGAACTTGGGTCTCCTGCACTGCAGGCAGATTCTATACCAACTGAGCTACCAGGGAAGCCCCAACTATAACATATAGATAGGCTCTTTTTTTTTTTTTTTAAATTTTGCAGCATTGGGTCTTAGTTGCTGCATGAGGATCATTTGTTGCAATGCACAGATTCTTTAGTTCTGGCACGTGGGTTCAGTAGTTGCTCCGTGGCATGTGGGGTCTTAGTTCCCCAACTGGGGATTGACTCCACATCCCTGCATTGCAAGACGGATTCTAAACCACTGGGACACCAGTGAAGTCCAAATAGGTTCGTATACTGAGTGTAAAGCAGTTGTAATGGAGCAAAACTTATTAATAACCATGCTACCTGCATAAATGTGATATGTTAGTCAATCAATTATCAAGATAATACTGTTACATAAAGGAAAATTGACCAGATTTTTGAGTTTGTTAGATATGTCTGACTAGAAGTCTTTTTTCTAAATATGTGAATTAAATACTCTCCCAGCCCAATTCAAAAATGGGAAAACAAAAATTTTAATGAAAAATAATGAAGGTTCTAGAAAAATGGTACTTATGAACCCATTTGCAGGGCAGGAATAGAGATCCAGACATAGGGAACAGACTTGTGGACACAGTGGGGGAAGGAAAGGGTGGAGGGATTGAGAGAGGAGCACTGACCTTTTCACACCACCGTTGTGAATAGCTAGCTGGCAGGGAGCGGTTCCACAACACAGGGAGCTCAGCCTGTGCCCTACGATGACATAGAGGGCTGGGAGGGAAAGTGGCTACGTTGCTTCAGCCATCCAATTCTTTGTCACCCCATGGACTGTAGCCCCCAGGCTCCTCTGTCCATGGGCTTCTCCAGGCAAGGATGCTCAGGGGGTTGCCAAGCCCTTCTCCAGCTAATCTTCCCGACCTTGAGATCATACCCCATGTCTATCATGTCTCCTGTGTTGGCAGGTGGGTTCTTCACCACTAGCACCACCTGGAAAGTCCATTTTATACATATATATTTCTGGCTGATTCACACTGCTGTACAGCAGAAACCAAGACAACACTGTAAAACAATCATCTACCAATGTAAAAAAAATTAAAAATTTTTTTAAATGCAGGAAGTCTATTTTTTTGATGTCTCTGCTTTTTATTTTTTTTAATTTTTATTATTATTTTTTTAACTTTACAATATTGTATTGGTTTTGCCATACATCAACATGCATCCGCCATGGGTATACACGTGTTCCCCATCCTGAAGCCCCCTTCCACCTCCTTCCCCCGCTCTGGGTCATCCCAGTGTTGAATGACTATTCTGATATGTTCTTATCCTGCTGCCTAGGTAACTAGTGAGGAGGATATTTTCTACATTGAGTTAATAGAAAAACAACAATAATGAATAAACTAAGGTGCAGGTCAAGAAGCAACAGTTAGAACCAGACATGGAACAACAGACTGGTTTCAAATAGGAAAAGGAGTACGTCAAGGCTGTATATTTTCATCCTGCTTATTTAACTTCTATGCAGAGTACATCATGAGAAACGCTGGGCTGGAAGAAGCACAAGCTGGAATCAAGATTGCTGGGAGAAATATCAATAACCTCAAATATGTAGGCATATGGCACCCTTATGGCAGAAAGTGAAAACGAACTAAAAAGCCTCTTGATGAAAGTGAAAGAGGAGAGTAAAAAGGTTGGCTTAAAGCTCAACCTTCAGAAAACGAAGATCATGGCATCTGGTCCCATCACTTCATGGCAAATAGATGGGGAAACAGTGGAAACAGTGTCAGACTTTATTTTGGGGCTCCAAAATCATTGCAGATGGTAATTGCAGCCATGAGATTAAAAGACACTTACTCCTGGGAAGGAAATTTATAACCAACCTAGATAGCATATTCAAAAGCAGAGACATTACTTTGCCAACAAAGGTCCATCTAATCAAGGTTATGGTTTTTCCAGTGGTCATGTATGGATGTGAGAGTTGAACTGTGAAGAAAGCGGAACTGTGAAGAAAGCTGAACGGCGAAGAATTGATGCTTTTGAACTGTGGTGTTGGAGAAGACTCGAGAGTCCCTTGGACTGCAAGGAGATCTGGCCAGTCCATTCTAAAAGAGATCAGCCTTGGGTGTTCTTTGGAAGGACTGATGCTAAAGCTGAAACTCCAATACTTTGGCCACCTGATGCGAAGAGCTGACTCATTGGAAAAGACTCTGATGCTGGGAGGGACTGGGGGCAGGAGAAGGGGATGACAGAGGATGAGATGGCTGGATGGCATCACCAACTCTACGGACAAGAGTTTGGGTGAACTCCAGTAGTTGGTGATGGACAGGGAGGCCTGGCGTGCTGCAATTCATGGGGTCGAAA
The DNA here is from genome assembly GCF_000754665.1 of Bison bison bison. Classification (NCBI taxonomy): domain Eukaryota; kingdom Metazoa; phylum Chordata; class Mammalia; order Artiodactyla; family Bovidae; genus Bison; species Bison bison. Next base: position 10,858,412 of record NW_011494808.1, read on the forward strand.
AGAGTCGGACACGACTAAGCGACTGAACTGAACTGAAGGTGTTAAAAATAATTTGTCAATCAACTCAGATGACATATTAAGAATAGGGTTATAAGTATCAGATATGATCTTGGCAAAAATCTAGCACAATATGAACAGATCGAAATGAAACTTCTCAAATGTTAACGCAGATGAAAATCATTATGACCTTTTACATTGATAAAGCTAACTGTAAAAAGGAGAAAGGTTAAATAATTTTTTTAAATTTCTATTTAATTTTCTATAGCATCTTGATTATAATGACAAGAGTAATGTAAACTATAAAAATACTAATCATTCATTTTATACCGAGTTGTGACGTGCCCTTTGATTTTAAGACTCATGACGGGAGTGATGTCAGCACCACGGTGGCATAAGATGCTCCCACTGCGGGCCCCCTTCCATCCACAAGCTGGGAAACACCATAACTCGGGTGCTGCGGCCCGCGTCGCAGCCCGAGGATTCCCGCTCATCGGTCCGTTCCCTGGGCGCGCAGAGCAGGCGGAAGCCCTGTGAGCGCCCTGGGCGGGAGGACCCGGGGCATCGGGGCCGCGCTCGGAGCTCCGGCCCCCGCCCTGCACCCTCCCGGGG
>NW_011494808.1:10859120-10861391 GCF_000754665.1 Bison bison bison
CCCCCGAGCACGGCGAGGTGCCCCTGGACACCCGCGGAGCACCCGCCTGCGCTCGTGTTCGCCGGACCACGGGCCTCCGCCTCCCCGGGCAGGGGCGTCTGCCTCCGGGGCCCCGGCAACCGAGACCCCCGAGGCGGAGGGGACACGAACGAGGGCCCGCGCCGGGCGGAGGCCGCGGGGGCGCGCGGGGGCGCCAGGAGAGCGGACGCCGCGCGCAGGGGACCGAAAGCCTGCACCGCCGCGCCCCCTGTCGGAAAACAGAAGGCCAGTCCCGACTACCCCGCAGTTCAGCCGCTTCGGCGAGGCCCACTCTCTGCGACCCCAGGGACTGCAGCACCCAGGCCTCCCTGTCCATCACCAGCTCCCGGGGCTTAGCTCTGACTCATGTCCATCGAGTGGGTGTTTTGTTAGAAGTTTTAGAATCTATATCTATATATATGCGCTTCCTTCATAGCTCAGTTGGTAAATCATCTGACTGCAATGCGGGAGACCCGGTTCAATCCCTGGGTCAGGAAGATCCCCTGGAGAAGGAAAGGGCACCCACTCCAGTATTCCAGCCTGAAGAATCGCCTGGACAGAGGAGCTTGGGGGGCTACAGTCCATGGGGTCCCAAGAGTCAGACACGACTTAGTGACCAAACCACTAGCACCATGTCTACATATATAGAGGGCCAGTGTTGTGCTGAATTGTTAGAATCAAGTAAAAATAAAAACCTTACCCCCAAAAGAAAGATTTCACTACTTCAGTGTACTGGCAGAGGAACAACTTGTGAAACACCATGAAAAAATACAGTAATATAGTTTCATAAAAAGAAAATGAAAATTCTCCAGAAATTAAAAGTCACAGAAGAATGCAATCTAACTGACAGAGAAGTCAAAATGGCTGTTACAGAGAAACACAATCTGCTACAAGAAAACTCAGAAAGGCAGTGCCGTGAGCTCAGGAGCAAAACTGACAGGAGAAATACCTTGTCAGAGAGACTGAAATGCCTGAAAAGAACCAAACAAAAATAATGAACTGAAGAAAATTGGATGAGATGAAGAACACATTAGGAAGCAATAAAAACAGAGCAGACCACATGGGAGAAGGAATCAGCTGGCTGGGAGATAGAAATCTGGAAATACACAGGCAGAAGGGAAGAAAGAACTAAGATACTTAAAAATGAAGAAATTCTGTGAGAACAATCCCATTATGAAAGGCAACATTAAGATAATGAGATTCCCACAAGGAGAGGAGAGGGAGTAGGGAGAAGAGAGTTTCTTTAAAGAAACAAGAGCAGAGAACTTCCCAAACCTTGAAAGAAACCAGATATACAAGCCCATGAAGTTAAGAGAATACTTAATTACCTCAATGTAAAAAAGACCTTCTTCAAGGCACATTATATTAAAAGTGTCAAAAATTACAACAAAGAAAGAATTTTTCAGGGCAGCTAGGGAAAAAAGGATGGTGCCCTATAAGGGAATCCCCATTAGGCTATCAACAGGTTTCTCAGCAGAAACTCTACAGGCCAGAGAAGAGTGGAAAGACATACTCAAAATACTGAAAGATAAAAACTGTCAATTCAGATTGCTCTATAAAGCAAGTCATCATTTGGTTATGAAGAAGAAATAAAGGCTTTCACAGACAAAACTGAGAGAGTTCATCACCACCAAACCTGCCTTACAAGAAATATTGAAAGGAGCTCTTTTACCTGAAACAAAAGTCAAAAATATAGAGAACTTTGACCAAGGTGATGGACAGAATAAAAAACCACAGCTCAAAATTAGAATATGTTGTTAAACACTTCACTGTAGCATAAAGGTTAAGGGGGGAAGGCAGTATAAATCACTATAGCTACAACAACTTGGTAATGAAATTGCAACATAGAAAGGAATAATTGTAGGCAACAAAAACAGAAAGAGAAGAGGAAGAGAACAGAACTCACATTGGAAATAAAGATAAGATGCTATCTGAAGAAAAAGGTTATTTTATCTTTGCAACATTTTATACAAACTTCATGTAAACACAAAAACATAAACTTAGAGCAAACATACAAAACATTTTCAAAAATGAAAAATGAAAAAACATCATCAGTTCAGTTCAGTTCAGTCGCTCAGTCTTGTCCGAGTCTTTGCGACCCCATGAATCGCAGCACGCCAGGCCTCCCTGTCCATCACCAATTCCCGGAGCTCACTGAGACTCACGTCCATCAAGTCAGTGATGCCATCCAGCCATCTCATCCTTTGTCATCCCCTTCTCCTCCTGCCCCCAATCCCTCCCAGCATCAGAGTC
>NW_011494808.1:10861733-10863029 GCF_000754665.1 Bison bison bison
AAAAGCATCAATTCTTCAGCGCTCAGTCTTCTTCACAGTCCAACTTTCACATCCATACATGACCACAGGAAAAACCATAGTCTTGACTAGACGGACCTTTGTTGGCAGAGTAATGTCTCTGCTTTTCAATATGCTGTCTAGGTTGGTCATAACTTTCCTTCCAAGGAGTAAGTGTCTTTTAATTTCATGGCTGCAGTCACCATCTGCAGTGATTTTGGAGCCCCCAAAAATAAAGTCTTACACTGTTTCCACTGTTTCCCCATCTATTTCCCATGAAGTGATGGGACCGGATGCCATGGTCTTCATTTTCTGAATGTTGAGCTTTAAGCCAACTTTTTCACTCTCCTCTTTCACTTTCATCAAGAGGCTTTTGAGTTCCTCTTCACTTTCTGCCATAAGGGTGGTGTCATCTGCATATCTGAGGTTATTGATATTTCTCCCAGCAATCTTGATTCCAGCTTGTGCTTCTTCCAGCCCAGCGTTTCTCATGATGTACTCTGCATAGAAGTTAAATAAGCAGGGTGACAATATACGGCCTTGACGTACTCTTTTTCCTATTTGGAACCAGTCTGTTATTACATGTCCAGCTCTAACTCTTGCTTCCTGACCTGCATACAGACTTCTCAAAAGGCAGGTGAGGTGGTCTGGTATTCCCATCTCCTTCAGAATTTTCCACAGTTTAGTGTGATCCACACAGTCAAAGGCTTTGGCATAGTCAATAAAGCAGAAATAAATGTGTTTCTGGAACTCTCTTGGTTTTTCCATGATCCAGCGGATGTTGGCAATTTGATCTCTGGTTCCTCTGCCTTTTCTAAAACCAGCTTGAACATCTGGAAGTTCATGGTTCACGTATTGCTGAAGCCTGGCTTGGAGAATTTTGAGTATTACTTTACCAGCATGTGAGATGAGTGCAATTGTGCAGTAGTTTGAGCATTCTTTGGCATTGCCTTTCTTTGGGATTGGAATGAAAACTGACCTTTTCCAGTCCTGTGGCCACTGCTGAGTGTTCCAAAGTTGCTGGCATATTGAGTGCAACAGTTTCACAGCATCACCTTTCAGGATTTGAAATAGCTCCACTGGAATTCCATCACCTCCACTAGCTTTGTTCGTAGTGATGCTTTCGAAGGCCCACTTGACTTCACATTCCAGGATGTCTGGCTCTAGGTAAGTGATCACACCATTGTGATTATCTGGGTCGTGAAGATCTTTTTTGTACAGTTCTTCTGTGTATTCTTGCCACCTCTTTTTAATATCTTCTGCTTCTGTTAGGTCCATACCATTTCTGCCCTTTATCGA
>NW_011494808.1:10863129-10863462 GCF_000754665.1 Bison bison bison
TCAGTGATGCCATCCAGCCATCTCATCCTTTGTCATCCCCTTCTCCTCCTGCCCCCAATCCCTCCCAGCATCAGAGTCTTTTCCAATGAGTCAGCTCTCCGCATCAGGTGGCCAAAGTACTGGAGTTTCAGCTTCAGCATCATCCCTTCCAAAGAAATCCCAGGGCTGATCTCTTTAGGATAGACTGGTTGGATCTCCTTGCAGTCCAAGGGACTCTCAAGAGTCTTCTCCAACACCACAGTTCAAAAGCATCAATTCTTCAGCGCTCAGTCTTCTTCACAGTCCAACTTTCACATCCATACATGACCACAGGAAAAACCATAGTCTTGACTA
>NW_011494808.1:10863635-10864322 GCF_000754665.1 Bison bison bison
TTCCTCTATTTCTTTGCATTGATTGCTGAGGAAGGCTTTCTTATCTCTCCCTGCTATTCTTTGGAACACTGCATTCAGATGTTTATATCTTTCCTTTTCTCCTTTGCTTTTTGCTTCTCTTCTTTACACAGCTATTTGTAAGGAGCTGACTGTGGCTCAGATCATGAAGTCCTTATTACCAAATTCAGACTTAAATTGAAGAAAGTAGGGAAAACCACTAGACCATTCAGGTATGACCTTAATCAAATCCCTTATGATTATACAGTGGAAGTGAGAAATAGATTTAAGGGCCTAGATCTGATAGATAGAGTGCCTGATGAACTATGGAATGAGGTTCATAACATTGTACAGGAGACAGGGATTAAGACCATCCCCATGGAAAAGAAATGCAAAAAAACAAAATGGCTATCTGGGGAGGCCTTACAAATAGCTGTGAGAAAATATCATAGAAGACCAATAAATTAAAATGGCAGGCAGAACAGAGTGAAGTAAGCCAGAAGGAAAAACACCAATACAGTATACTAACGCATATATATGGAATTTAGAAAGATGGTAACGATAACCCTGTATACGAGACAGCAAAAGAGACACTGATGTATAGAACAGTCTTATGGACTCTGTGGGAGAGGGAGAGGGTGGGAAGATTTGGGAGAATGGCATTGAAACATGTGAAATGTCATGTATGAA
>NW_011494808.1:10864422-10879525 GCF_000754665.1 Bison bison bison
GGGGGGGGGGGAGGGTTCAGGATGGGGAGCACGTGTATACAAAAAAAAAAAAAAAAGAATAAATAAAAAAAAACCTGGATATCTTCTGTTAAAAAAATAAATAAATAAATAAAATAAAATTAAAAAAAATGGCAGGCAGAAATGAAAGAATAAATAATGAAGATATAGAACAACCAGAGAAACAAATTTTAAATGGCAGTACTAAGTCCTTGTTTATCAGTAGTTGCCCTAAATGTAAATGGATTGAATTCACCAATCAAAAGACACAGAGTGGTTGGATACATTAAAAAACAGGACAACCATATGCTGCTTCCAGGAGATTAATCTCAACTCTAAAGACAACCATAAACTCAAAAATAAAAGAAGATAATATTCTAAGAAAATGTCAGCTAAGACAGGGTTCATGTCACCATAATTATATCAGATAAAATAGACTCAAGCCAAAAAAGGTAAATAAAGACAAAGATTCACATTAAATAATGATAAAGCAGAAAATCCATCAAGAAGACATAAGAGTTATTAATATATGTATATAACATAAAATCACTAAAATATACAAAGCAATTGTTAACAGAGCTAAAGGGTGAGATTGCCAGAAACTCAATGATAATAGCAGGGGACTCTACCACCCTACTTGCATTAATGGATAGATCATTCTGACAGAAAGTCAACAAGAAAACAGAAGCACTAGATGAAACATTAGACCAGATGTAGTTAATAGATTTACTCAGAATATTCCGTCCAAATGCAGGATGGATTATTCTCACATACTCAAGGAACATTCTCAAGAATAGACCATATATTGAAACACAAAACAATTCTCAATAAATATAAGAAAATTGAAATATATCAAACATCTTTTCCAATCACAATGGTATAAAACTAGAAATAAATTACAAGAAAGCTGGAAATATTACAAATATTTGGAGACAAAACAACATGCTACTAAACAACTATTGAGTCAAAGAAGAAATCAAAGGAACAATTTTTTAAAATAGCTGAAGACAAAATTAAAGTATGACATACCAAAATCTATGGGATGCAGCAAAAGACATACTAGGAGGCAAGTTTATGTCAATGATACTAGCCCACTTAAAGAAACAAGAAAACCCAAATAGACAATGTAAACTTGCACCTAAAGGAACTAGAGAAAGAAAAACAAAAACAAAAGTTAGAAAAAAAGGAAATAATAAAGATCAGAATAGAAATTAAATAGAGACTAAGACAACAATAGAAAAGGTCATTGACGTTAAGAACTGGTCAAAAGACAAACCTTTACCCAGACTCACTATGAAAAAGAGAGAGAAAGCTCAAATAAGTAAAATTAGGAAATGGCAACCCACTTCAGTATTCTTACCTGGAAAATCCCCCAGACAGAGGATCCAGACGGGCTACAGTTCATGGGGTCACAAAGTGTAGGACAGGACCGAGAAACAGAGCACAGAAATGCAAGACGGGAGATAACTACGGCTATCACAGAAACAAAAAGGAATTCTAAGCAAATGTTATTAATACTTACACACCAACACCTTGTAAAACTTAGAAGAAATATATAAATTCTTCTAATTATAAGCCTTCCGAGTCTGAATCATGAAGAATTAGAAAATCCAAAGAGACTGATTATTAGTAAGGAAATTGCAACAGTATTCAAAAACCTCCCTCAAAACAAAAGTTTAGGACCATATGGCTTCACAGATAAATTCAACAAAACACCCAAAGATTTAATAACTATTCTCAAATGCTTCCTTACAACTGAAGACAAGGGAATGCTTCTTAAACCATTTTTCAAGGTCAAAATTACTCTGATATCAGAACTAGGCAAGGAAAATTCACACATGCACACACACACACACACACACACATTACAAATCAACATCTCTCATGAACTCAGAAATAAATATCCTCAACAAAATATTAGCAAACTGAACACAACCACACATTAAAATAATCATACACTCAATATGCCAGCAAATTTGGAAAACTCAACAGTGGCCACAGAAATGGAAAAAGTCAGTTGTTATTCCAATCCCAACGAAAGGCAATGCTACAGAATGTTCAAATTACCATACAGTTGTGCTCATTTCACATGCTAGCAAGGTAATGTTAAAAATCCTTCAAGATAGGCTTCAAGAGTACATGAACCAACAACTTCCAAATGTACACTGGACTTAGAAAAGGCAGAGGAACCCAAGATTAAATTGCCAACATCTGTTGGATCATAGAAAAAAGCAGGAGAATTCAAAAAAAAATCTGTTTTATTGACTATGCTAAAGCCTTTGACTGTGTGGATCAAGACAAACTGGAAAATTCTTCAAGAGATGGGAATACCAAACTACCTTACCTGCCTCCTGAGAAACCTGTATGGCAGGTCAAGAAGCAGCAGTTAGAACTGGACATGGAACAAAGGACTGGTTCAAAGTGGGGAAAGGAGTACATCAAAGCTGTATACTGTCACCCTGCTTACTTAACTTATATGTAGAGTACATCATGCAAAATACTGGTCTGGATGAAGCACAAGCTGGAATCAAGATTGCCAGGAGAAATACAATGACCTCAGATATGCAGATGACACCACTCTTATGGCAGAGTCCGGAAGATCCCCTGGAGAAGGAAATGGCAACCCACTCCAGTATTCTTGCCTGGAAAATCCCATCAACAGAGGAGTCTGGTGGGCTACAGTCCATGGGGTGGCAAAGAGTCAGACACGACTGAGTGACTTCACTTTCACTTATGGCAGAAAGTGAAGAGGAACTGAAGAGCCTCTTGATGAAAGTGAAAAAGGAGAGTGAAAAAGTTGGCTTAAAACTCAACATTCAAAAAACTAAGATCATGACATCCAGTTCCATCACTTCATGGCAAATAGATGGGGAAAAAGTGAAAACAGCAACAGATTTTATTTTCTTGAGCTCCAAAATCACTGCAGACAATGACTGCAGTCATGAAATTAAAAGACGCTTGCGTCTTGGAAGAAAAGCTATGACCCACCGAGACAGTGTATTAAAAAGCAAAGATGTCACTTTGCCAACAAAGGTCCCTATTTAGTCAAAGCTATAGTTTTTCCAGTAGTCATGTACCAAAGGGCGAGTCAGACCATAAAGAAAGCTGAGTGCCAAAGAATTGATGCTTTGGACTGTGGTTTTGGAGAAGACTCTTTAGAGTCCCTTGGACTACAAGGAGATCCATCCAGTAAATCCTAAAGGAAATCAACCCTGAACAGTCATTGGAAGGACTGATGCTAAAGCTGAAGCTCCAATACTTAGGCCACCTGATGCAAACAGCTGACTCACTGGAAAAGACCCTGAGGCTGGGAAAGATTGTGGGCAAGAGAAGAAGGACGTGACAGAGGATGAGATGGTGGTATGTCATCACCAACTCAGTGGACATGGGTTTGGGCAAATTCCAGGAGACAGAGAAGGACAGGGAATCCTGGCCTGCTGCAGTCCATGAGGTCACAGAGTCGGACACAAGGGAGCAAATAAACAAGAACAACAGTGGGAAACAGTATGGAAATTTCTCAAAATACTCAAATAGAACTACCATGTGATCCAGCCACCCCACTTCTAGTTACTTACCCAAGGAATACAGAAACACCATTCAAAAGTTATCTGTACCCCTTTTTAACTACAGCATTATATATAATAACCAAGATATGGAAGCACAGTAAGTGTCTATCAATGGATAAATAGATAAGATGTATAGACACACACAAAGGAATACTACTCAGCTGTATCAAAGAATGAAATCTTGCCATTTGCAACAACATGGATGAAACTGGAGGGTATTGTGTTAAATGAAGTAAATCAGATGGATAAACGCCAAATACCATATGATTTCACTCATACATGGAATATCTAAATAATATTAAATAAAAAGTTAGTGGATGAACCAAAGCAAAAAATAAGTACATAGATGTAGAAAGTAGAACGGTGGTCATCAGAGGGGAGAGAGGATGGGGAGAGAGTAAAATGGGTTGCGTGGGTCAACAGTATGGCGATGATGGAAACTGAAGTTTTGTGGTGAATACGCTGTAGTGTGTACAGAAGTGAAAATACGGTATTGTACACAGGAAGCATAATGTTATAAACCAATGTTTCCTCAATTTAAAAAATAAAAGAAAATTTATGAGGAGAACATTCTGAAGTTTTTATTTCTTTAAAGGAAATAAATCTTCTTTTCTAATCTGAAGAGTTTTATCAATGGTTTACATTTGAGTCTAAATTGTGAAACTGAAATGGACGCTATTAACAAATCCTTGAAATCCCTTCAGTGACACTCAATTTTAAGAGTCTAAGTGGAATAGAATTGGTTGTAACCAAACAAACAAACAAACAAACAAAAAAAGATGTGAAATAAAGGATGAACTAAAGAAGGACTTTCGAGGAAGAGCCAGTAGATAAGAATCATCTGAATGCACAGAGTTAGCAGTAAGAATATTTAACTAAATTGTGGTCACATAATCAACACAATTGCCTCTGAAAGAAGACTATGCTTCCATGTGTTCTGATCCGTCAGGGAATTTGTCCAACTAGAAAATAATTTATCAATGAGTTTAGTTCTTCCTTTCAAATTACCTTCAAGCATCACCTAATGGGCATTAAATTTTTATTACTGAGGATTCTCTGGGAGTCTTAGACCCTGGTCATTCATATAAATTTCCTCTTATCATCTGTGACTTTGATCCTATTCCATTTCTTTAAAATTGGATACACACATACATAATGTATTTAGCATGACTAAAGAAAGAGAAGATACTTTAATCTTTCTGTTTTGGACATTAAAGCATAGATTTTAGCTTTAATTTCTAGAAAAGAAAAAAATCTTTCATAATTGAATAAATCTATAAAGTTGTTTCATGAGAATTAAAGTTAGGAAAATGTTTTCTAAAGCTTTTCTACTAATTATTAAATATAGCAATAATAAAAAGAAATTGAAAAATGAAGCAGTCGTCACATTTCTTATTCTCTTTTCATGCTCAGTCACTCAGTCGTGTCCGACTCTTTGCTACCCAACAACTGTAGCCCACCAGGCTCCTCTGTTCATAGGATTCTCCAGGCAAGAATACTGGAGTGGGTTGCCATTTCCTCCTCCAGGGGATCTTGCTGACCCAGTGATTGAACCTTCGTCTGCTGCATTGGCAGGCAGATTCTTTACCACTGAGCCACCCAGTCTTCCACATATTTCCATGCCATTTAAAAATCGCCAGTAAAAATGTTATACTTCCTTTTCAAGAATTTAGTTGGATAATACAGTGTTCAGTTCAGTTCAGTCACATCCAGCTCTTTGTGGCCCCACGGACTGCAGCATGCCAGGCTTGCCTGTCCACCACCAACTCCCAGAGCTTGCTCAAACTCACTTCCATCGAGTCAGTGATTCCATCAAGCCATCTCATCCTCCTGCCTTCAATCTTTCCCAGCATCAGTGTCTTTTCCAATGAGTCAGTTCTTAGCATCAGGTGGCCAAAGTATTGGAGTTTCAGAGTATTATGCCCTAAATAAAAAGGGCTACAGTGTAGTCTGCCCTTAAAAAAAAAAGGTTGTTCCTTTTACTTGTAATTAATAATGTTATTTAATGAGTATTTGTTCTGTCAATAAATGTTGGTATTATATTGACAGAATGATGGATTTTCTGAAGAAACAAGACAGTTTCTCTCAGTATTTCTGCTGCTTTAGGCACTAAGTTGTGTCCGACTCTTGCCACCACATGAGCCCACCAGGCTCCTCTGTCCATGGTTTTTCAGGCAATAATACTAGAGTGGGTTGCCATTGCCTTCTCCAGAGGAGTCTTCCCAACCCAGCGATCAAACATGGGTCTCCTGCACTGCAGGAAGACTCTTTATTGACTGAGCCACCAGGGAAGCCCCAAAGGAATTCTTATCAACAAAGCATTCGACATTTTTAAAAGATCATTAACAATCTTAAATGCCTGAAACTAGTTCCCACTTAGGAAAGGACTCTTTGGTAATGTTAAAACACAAGAGCTACATGCCAGAACAAGGTGAGCTCAGGTGCTTCTGTTTTTTTTAACTTCTATTTTATTTTGGAGTAGAGTTGAGTAACAATACTGTGTTAGTTTCAGGTGTACAACAAAGTGATTCTTTTTTCTGCAAAAGAAAAATGATCTCATCAGAATCCATACCATCTACTCTTCATGCCCTGTTACCCACACACTTCCCACACACCTACTTGGAGAAAATGGAATGGATCCAAGGACCCACGTGCTGTGAGGAAGCTTTTATTTATAACTGAGGTCCAGGGTTCCAGCAAAATACACAGCAAAGCAGCAGCACTGTCCCACAGATGATCCACATGTAAACTCTGGAAGCAACATTTTCCTGATTGGCTGATGGTAAGATTACAAAAACTCTTTCTCATTCTTTTAAAGGTAAACTAAAAGGGATTTTGATAAAAACTTTGTAACCCAGTAATTTACATAAATGATCAAACTCCATAAGACTAGGTTCGGGCATATTTGTATGCTCATGAGCACCAAACAATGGAGACTGAATAGAGAATGAAAACACAGGTTAAAAAATTAAGAACGTTATGAGACAGAAATCCTCTTCTGTGATGTCCATTTTGTGAATACGTTTTACATGCTGGTGTCCCAAGCATCTATAGTGTGGGGGCTCTTTTTGGAGAAAAATAATGCAAAAAATATAAATACATGATTAGACATGAAAGTAAATATTTAGACTGATAAAAGCTATAATTTAGAAATTTGAAAAGCTTATCATTACAACTGACATCATCTGTCTGGAAAAATATCCTAAGAATTTTATTATTTAACTGTTTAACACAATATACTTTCTTCTATAGTTTTCGATTGCATAGTCTTCAAACACGTCATATAAAGTTTAGAAATACAAATTTTAATAGAGGTTCAAGAGGGAGTGGACTGACATATACGCATCACTGATTCTTATTGATATATGGCAGAAACCAACACAGTATTGTAAAGCAATTACCTTTCAATTAAAAATAAATTAATTTTAAAAATTTAGTCTAAAAAAAGTGAATCAGCTAAAGATGAAAAAAAGGAAGAACATAGGAATAACCTGATCTTTTTTCTGCCCAGCCTGATTACCCACAGTCATAGCGCATAGATGCTTCTTTCAGTTTTGGAACTGTCGTTATCGGTAATGTCACTGTGGTAGGTTGAATTGTGCCCCCTAAAAAAAAAATCAATGTCTATGTCTTAACCCCTGGTACTTGTGAGAGTGCCCTTATTTGAAAATAGGGGTTTTGTAGATCTAACTAAGTCATAGACTTCGAAAGTGAAAAGTATTAGATACTTAGTCGTAGCCAACTCTTTGAGACTCCATGGACTGTCGCCCGCCAGGCTCCTCTGTCTGTGGGATTCTCCAGGGGAGAACACTGGAGTGGGTGGCCATGTCCTCCTCCAGGGGATCTTCCCAGCTCAGAGATCAAAAAGGACTTGGGATCATTTTGGATTTAGGGTGTGCTCTTAATCCAATGATTGATGTCCTCACAAGAGAGACACAAGGGAAGGTGGAGGTAGAAATTGGAGTTACGTGTCTACAAAACAAAGCCGCTAAGGATGGCCAGAGCGAGAAACTGCGAGAGAGGCGAGGGGTAGATTCTCCCTTAGAGGAGCTCGGTGGGCTACAGTCCATGCATCACAAAGACTCAGACACGACCGAGCACATACGCACACACAAGCACAAGATTCTCCCACAGAGCCTCCAGGAAGACAAGCTTACACCTCCTGATTTCAGACTCACAGCCACCAAGAGTGAAAGGAATAAATTTCTCTTAAGTCAGCAGCCTCAAGTCGGTGGCCTTAAGAAACTAATGCCATCATGTGCTTCTAAATCAAGTTTCCTTTACACGGAAAATGTAAGAATGTGGTCTTTTTAAGTTCCCTTCTTCAACATGAACCTTAAGTAAATTTTAAATTGATGACATCTGTTACTCAACTTGTATTAATGCCCTTAATGCTGTGATAAATAATGGATTTTACATTATCATTTCTGAAACAGTGCAGTTTCATCTTGAGCAAGTGGATTAATCTTCTAGTTAACAATTTTTCAAATCTGAAAAGTATAAGATCTTTCTTCCTCATATTATCTTCTGACTTTGTACATTTCATAATTTTGTTTATCCTCTACACCCACAGCTTGGGCTGGGAACAGTGGAAGGAGTTCATACAGCTGTATAGCCTGCCTGTAAGTAAGTGGGCAGAGGGGGATTAGAAGCACCCGGAGATAACTATACACAAATGTGACTGAAAACCACAAAAGTATTCCACTGCAAGTGTGCCTCTTCAACTCACCCCTAGCTAAACCCCAGAAGTGCCCACAGCCACTTCAACACCACTAGAGGTGAGATGGAATGTGGCAGGAAGGGAAAGTGGTCAGTTGCCTCAATTTTAACTAATGAAGGTGAATATGCCTTAGTTTAGCCATTTGAACAATAACAACCAAAGATTGTGTGAACACACTGATCAGGTCCTTTCTTGGGAGGAGCCCAGGCAAGTGAGGAGTCCTGAAGCTTCACTGACTTCCTAGTAAATTCATCTCCATGTGTGACATGTATTTTCAATGCATGAAAATATCTTTCTTTCTGATTTTAGAAAACATACTCTTACACTAATATTTAAGATGGAGCCAACAAGAACCTACTGCATAGCACTAGGAACTCTGCTCAACGTTAAGTGGCAGCCTGGATGGGAGGGGAGTTTGGGGGAGAATGGATACATGGATACTTATAGTTGAGTCACTTTGCCGTCCACCAGAAACTATCACAGCATTGTTAATCAGCCATATTCCAGTACAAAATAAACAGTTTGAAAGAAACCTACTCTTGGGTCTTACTGTGATGAACAGGTTTGGGTGGACATGTTTCCCCTACTCATAAAATGCCCTTTCTGTTTAGTCTGCTTAGTGAGCTCTAACTCATACTTCAAACCTAATTATTATAGCTTCTATAGAAAGCTGTCCCTGAATCTCCTGGCCAGGCTCACATTCCCAGAGCTATTATCACACATTTGGCATGGTATTTAATTACAACAAAATTCTTAACCTGCTTCTCTTACAAAATTATAGTCTCCCTGTGGACAGGGCCATTGTATTCATCTTTGTATTCCTGTGTAGACACATGGGAAACCCTTGAGGAGATATCTGTTTGTGGAAGAAAAGGAAAGAGCTTACGGTGTATGAAGATAAGGCACATCAAGAATAATTACTTCAGCACCAAGCAAACATTTACTAAGGGTCTACTATGTGCCAGACACTCCTCTGGGAGTGGGGGAATATTGAAAAGAAACAATCAGTACTACGTGTATAAGAGCTGTAGTCAAATAAAGAGCAGATTTGGGAGGGGATCAAAAGTGAGGAAGAAAGCTTGCAATTGTAGATGGTTTTATCAAGATGGGCTTAATCTAAGATGGACTATTGAAAGAAACATGTGATGGAGGAGAGCTGTAAGGAAGAGGAAACAGCTAAATCCTACGCCCTAAGATGAGAGCACGTGTAAGATTTCCGAGGAGCAAGAGGAGGCCCAGCTTCGCTGGGTCCAGTTAAGTAAGCATAACACAGTGGACAGAAGGTCAGAGAGGAAGCCGGGCATGCAGCACTCAGCCATTCTAAAGACAAGCTTAATTCCTGAGAGAACTGGGGGACTTTGAAGGACTTTATCAGGATCGCCTTGGCTTAAAAACACATTGAAAGGACTCAAACGAGGCAGCAGGAGAAGCTGAATTGATTGGACAGGTAGAAATAAACGTGAAGTAGTCAGATTCTGGGTAGATCAATATATTTGAAAGTAGAGCCTACAAGATTTTGTGAAGAAAACTTGGGAGGCTAGGAACAACAGAAGAGTCAAGATGGTTGTTTCAGTCTGAATAAGTAAAGAGATGAGATTCATCTTTAACCAACATTGGGAAAGACTATAAGAAGAGCAAGGGCTTTGTTTTGTAGAAATCTATATTTTGATGGAAATTTAGCTGTAAATTTGCTAAGTTTGAGATACAGAATAGAAGTACTCTAGTGGAAATGTTGAATTGGAATACAAGTTAAAATTTAAGGTAGAAATTTGGAATGGAAATATAATTACATGTAATGTAACTTGGGAGTCACACAGACACAGAGGATAGACTTGGGCTTGCCAAGCAGGAGGTATGGATTGCAAGGTTGCGGATGGGAGCCAACTTCATACTCACTATATATGAAATGGATAAACAACAGGGTCGTACTATATGGCTCAGGGGACTATATTCACTATCTTATGGTAAAACAATAATGGAGAAGAACATGAAAAATTATATATGTGTGTATCTGAATCACTTTGCTATACAGTGGAAAATAACACAACATTGTAAATCAACCATATTTCAATAAAATAATTTTTTTAAAAAGTGGGAGTCATAATGCAGATGGAATTTAATTCATAAGACTTGATAAGCTTCCAAAGAAGAGTAAAAACAAAATCAGGAAAAAGTCACTACCAAGCTCTGTGGTGCTCCAACAATTAGTGATTGGAAGAATCAGGAAGAATCAGAAGAAGAGACAGGGAAGTAACAACCAAGAGTGTAGGAAGAAAACCAAATGTGTGTGACACTTTCACAGTGAAAAGTCATATGAACAAAGTAAATTGAAGAACAGAAAGTGTCCAGCTGCTACTGAAAAGTCAAATGCTGTGAAAGATCACAGAAGCCGGGAATGCAAATAGATCACTGGGTCGATGGCGGTCTCAAAGAGAAATTTTGTGGAGGAGTTGGGGCAAAAAGCTTAAGAGAGAAAAAGAAATACAAGAATTAGGGACAATTAGTACTGACATTCTTTCAAGCAATTCTGCTTCAATAGGGAGCAAAGTAATAGGTCAGAAACTAGAAGGGAAGTGGGAACAAAGTACTGTTTTTAAGATGGACACTATCACACGTTTGTACTGATGGGAATGATTCAGATCTAGAGGCAGGGGAAGCAGTATGCAGGTAGGAAGAGAACTAAAGGAGAGATGTCTTTACAGCAGGAAAAAAGAAACAGAAGCCACGGAGGAGCCAGCCTTAGATGAAGACACAAGCAGTTCATCAGAGGAAGGGGAGGTGAACGTCTGAGGAGAGACAAGGGACTTGGGAAGATGGTTAAGAGGATGGAGAAATAAATGAACTAATGGGAAATAACTGTCAGGCAGCATTAAAAGCCCATGTGACATCTGTGTTCGAGCCATCAAAATGTATTTTTCTCCATCTATGTGAAAATTGGATATAATCAGCATCATGAATTTTCCAAGTGAATGCCACAAAGTAAGAAAATGGTAAGGAAGTTAGACATGTTGAAAACAGATTGAATGCAATCATTAACCGTAAAATTAAAGCCATATAAAGAAACAAGTGAACACTTCAAAGAAATAAGGGATGATAAAAATCAGTAGAATGAGTAAATTATAGGTCCCAGTAAAGTTGAAGGATTTTTAGTCAGGATACTCTGAGAATGAACTGGAGATACTGGATGGTTTTCAGGGAGTGTTATGAATGAAACAGAGATTACAGAGAACTTGTAGGTATTAGTGATGCAAAGTCCAAGGCAGGATCCTGGAAGTGGCTCAGAGAGTGGAGAGGAGAAGAGTGTAAGGAAATGAGAACTCCAGGCTTGGTGAAGGATCCTTTATGCATATATTAAAATCAACTGAACTAAAATACACAACAGGAGTAATGTAGATAGTGACATAAGCCAGGAACTAGGAAATGAAGGGATCAGGAGGGGTGGGCCAGAACAGAGCAGTGAAGAGCAGGGGATGACTTACAGTCCAAAGACATGACGTTCAAAGCTGGGAATCTTTAAGGATGGTGGAGAAATAATGATTAAAGAAAAGGAGCAGTGAGCCACAGGGAGGAAACCTAGTACCTCCAGGCACAATGAGAGAAAGCCTGGGTGTAGAGGAACAGCCACCACCTGAAGAACCTACAGCAGAAGAAACATTCCGGGAGAGCCAGGCTCGGTGAGAGCGGGAAGGTAAAAGCACTGTGTACACAGGACAGATGGGGAGATGAGTGCACGCTGGACCACAAGCTTCAGAAAGCAAAAATGGAAGAGTTTCACAGGTTAGAGACAGAAGATGGGGACAGTATAAAATGATTTCTAGACCCATATGTTGATTAAATGTTGGTTATAAGGGATTGAGTGTCTAAGGCTTTTTTGGTGACCCACAGATAAGAATAAGCAGGGTGACAATATACAGCCTTAACGTACTCCTTTTCCAATTTGGGACCAGTCTGTTCCATGTCCAGTTCTAACTGTTGCTTCTTGACCTGCATACAGATTTGTCAGGAGGCAGGTAAGGTGATCTGATATACCCATCTCTTTAAGAATTTTCCACAGTTTGTTGTGACTCACACAGTCAAAGGCTTTGGCATAGTCAATAAAGCATAAATAGATGTCTTTCTGGAACTCTCTTGCTTTTTCTATGATGCAATGGATGCTGGCAATTTGACCTCTGGTTCCTCTGCCTTTTCTAAATCCTGTTTGAACATCTAGAAGTTCTAAGTTCATGTACTGTTGAACCTATGGTAGGAGAGTTTTGAGCATTACTTTGCTAGTGTGTGAAATGAGTTCAATTGTGTGGTAGTTTAAACATTATTTGATATTGCTTTTATTTGGGATTGGAATGAAAACTGACCTTTTCCAGTCCTGTGGCCACTGCTGAGTTTTCCAAATTTGCTGGCATATTGAGTGTAGCACTTTCACAGCATTATCTTTGAGGATTTGAAATAGCTCAACTGGAATTCCATCACCTCCACTAGCTTTGTTTGTAGTGATGCTTCCTAAGGCCCACTTGACTTCACATTCCAGGATGTCTGACTCTAGGTCAGTGATCACATCATCATGGTTATCTGGGTCATTAAGATCTTTTTTGTATAGTTCTTCTGTGTATTCTTGCCACCTCTTCTTAATATCTTCTGCTTCTATTAGGTCCATACCATTTCTGTCCTTTATTGAGCCCATCTTTGCATGAAATGTTCCCTTGGTATCTCTAATTTTCTTGAAGAGATCACTAGTTTTTCCCATTCTATTTTTTCCTCTATTTCTTTGCACTGATCACCAAGGAAGGCTTTCTTATCTGTCCCTGGTTTTCTTTGGAACTCTGCATTCAAATAGGTATATCTTTCCTTTTCTCCTTTGCCTTTAGCTTCTCTTTTATCAGCTATTTGTAAGGTCTCCTCAGACAATAATTTGGCCTTTTAGCATTTCTTTTTCTTGAGGATGGTCTTGCTCTCTGTCTCCTGTACAGTGTCATGAACCTCTGTCCATAGTTCTTCAGGCACTCTGTCTTTCAGATCTAATCCCTTGAATCTATTTGTCACTTCCACTGTATAATCATAAGAGATTTGATTTAGGTCATACTTGAGTGGTCTAGTGGTTTTCCCTACTTTCTTCAATTTAAGTCTGAATTTGGCAATAAGGAGTTCATGATCTGAGCCACAGTCAGCTCCAGGTCTTGTTTTTACTGACTGTATAGAGCTTCCCCATCTTTGGCTGCACAGAATATCAGTATGATTTTGGTGTTGACCATCTGGTGATGTCCATGTGTAGAGTCATCTCTTGTGTTGTTGGAAGAGGGCGTTTGCTATGACCAGTGGGTTCTCTTGGCAAAACTCTATTAGCCTTTGCCCTGATTCATTCTAAGGCCAAACATGCCTGTTACTCCATGTATCTCTTGACTTCCTACTTTTGCATTCCAGTCCCCTGTGATGAAAAGGACATCTTTTTCTGTGTGTTAGTTCTAGAAGGCCTTGTTGGTCTTCATAGAACCATTTAGCTTCTTAAGCATTAGTGGTCGGGGTATAGACTTGGATTACCATGATATTGAATGGTTTGCCTTGGAAACGAACAGAGATCATTCGGAAGTTTTTGAGATTGCAACCAAGTACTGCTTTTCAGACTCTTTTGTTGACTATGAGGGATACTCCATTTCTTCTGAGGGATTCTTGCCCACAGTGGTAGGTATAATGGTCATCTGCATTAAATTCACTCATTCCAGTCCATTTTAGTTCACTGATTCCTAAAATGTTGGTGTTTACTTTTGCCATCTCCTGTTTGACCACTTCCAATTTACCTTGATTCATGGACCTTGATTCTTCACCTTCACCTTCAAACATCAGTGATAATTTAGGGCTTCCCTGGTGGCTCAGAGGTTAAAGCATCTGCCTTCAATGAGGGAGAAATGGGTTTGATCCCTGGGTTGGGAAGATTCCCTGGAGAAGGAAATGGTAAACCACTCCAGTATTCTTGCCTTGAGAATCCTGTGGATAGAGAAGCCTTGTAGGCTACAGTCCATGGGGTCGCAGAGAGTCGGACACAACTAAGCGACTTCACCTTCACCTTCACCTTCATGGACTTAACATTCCAGGTTCTTATGCAATACTGTTCTTTACAGTATTGGACTTTACTTCCATCACCGGTCACATCCACAACTGAATGTTGTTTTTGCTTTTCTCTGTCTCTTAATTCTTTCTGGAGTTATTTCTCCACTCTTCTACAATAGAGGTATTTTTCCATTCTTCTTCACCTTGCTTATTTAACTTATATGCAGAGTACATCATGCCAAATGCCAGGCTGGATGAAGTACAAGCTGGAATCAAGATTACCAAGAGAAATATCAATAATCTCAGATACGCAGATGACACCACCATTATGGCAAAAAGCAAAGAAAAACTAAAGAGCTTCTTAATGAAAGTAAAAGCAGAGAGTGAAAAAGTTGACTTAAAACTCAATGTTCAAAAAACTAAGATCTTGGAATCTGGTCTGGTCCCACCACTTCATGGCAAATAGATGGGGAAACAATGGGAAAAGGGACAGACTTTATTTTCTTGGGCTCCAGAATCACCGCAGATGGTGACTGCAGCCAGGAAATTAAAAGATGCTTGCTTCTTTGAATAAAAACTATGACAAACCTATAGAGCATATTAAAAAGCAGAGACATTACTTTGCTGACATAGGTCTGTACAGTCAAAGGTATGGTTTTTACAGTAGTCATGTATGGATATGAGAGTTGGACCATAAAGAAAGCTGAGCACCAAAGAATTGATGCTTTTGAATTGTGGTGTTGGCGAAGACTCTTGAGAATCCCTTGGACTGCAAGGAGAT
>NW_011494808.1:10879625-10879840 GCF_000754665.1 Bison bison bison
TTAAATTTTATTTTATTTTTAAAATTTACAATATTGTATTAGTTTTGCCAAATATCGAAAAGAATCCGCAACAGGTATACCTGTGTTCCCCATCCTGAACCCTCCTCCCTCCTCCCTCCCCATACCCTCCCTCTGGGTCGTCCCAGTGCACCAGCCCCAAGCATCCAGTATCGTGCATCGAACCTGGACTGGCGACTCGTTTCATACATGATATT
>NW_011494808.1:10879940-10888205 GCF_000754665.1 Bison bison bison
GTTGGATGGCATCACTGACACAATGGACATGAGTTTGAGTAAGCTCCAGGAGTTGGTGATGGACAGGGAGGCCTGGCGTGCTTCAGTCCATGAGGTCACGAAGAGTCAGACACGACTGAGTGACTGAACTGAACAAATAGGAATAAGGTGCAAAATAAGATAAATTCTAGTGGATCCAAAGCAGAAAGTAGCAGTAGATACTATGAAGGTAATATAAGTAGTGTTCAGAAATAGCAGATTAAAAAACCTAAAATTTAAATTTGAAAATAAAGATAGCAGATAGAATATTAAAAGGACAATAAAAGCCATAAGAGATTAATATCTGTGCAAATTCAAAAGAGTATAAATTATCTTTTGAATAGGGAATATGTTGTCTGAACTCACACTTGTTGCCTAACCTGCCTAGTAAGCATCAGGGGATGCTTGTGGGATTTATCACTAGGTCTAGCATCAGGAATAATGTTGATACTTAGCCCAAAGTAGCCCCTCATACCTGGCTGCTATGTGCTAGGCTAGTTCCAGCACAAAATTAATATTCTGACATTGACTGTGTTTTTCAATCCTTTCAGTGAATAGCTGGTAGGTATGAGACATATATACACACATAACACACAAGAAGAGTGTGTTATCTCAACAAGGAGAAAAGGTATGGAATCAATCCCCATGTACTTTGCATTAAACATGTACTACTTTGGCCAGTTGGTTGTTTGGCCTGAGGCATCCCAGTGCTGGCACCTATAGGCAGCTGGGCAGTATGGAGTCTTGGTGCTGGTGATCTGAGATGTTGGTCACCAGCTGGGCAGTGTCTACAAGGCTGGGAGCTCCCCAGGATGTCTGCCACCAGTATCTGTACACCTGAGGTGGGCCACATCACTACCCCCACCTCTCTGGAGGTTCTCCAAGACCAGCAGATCTCTGTCCTTCAAAAGGAATATTTTCTCTGAAAAAAAGGTTCAAGATGTCGAGGGGGGCAAAGAATATAAATGAAAACTGTATTTCTATGGCAGTCTACCATGTATGTGAGTTCAGAAGATGTGAAGCTACTTTTCTCTTACTGAGTTTTATATCCCCTATCCCACCCCACCGTTAAACACAGAGGTTTAGAAGACCTTTCACATCCAAGGGCAAATTACAACATTAAAATGACTAATTACCAAAGTAAGGCATATGGATTTCTTTTATAAAGAGGAGAAAGGACTAACTGTGTATTCAAGATACTTACAAGTAAATCTATTTTAAGAGATTTTACCAATGAAAGTTAAATATCTGGAAAATTATCTCCTCTGGACCTATGTTCTCAAGTGAAGATCCACTCTTCAACACAATCTAATTATATGCAAATACTTAGGACAAGTACAGAATACCCCCCCCCAAAATGTAATCTTTGCAAAGGAGATTAAAAAAAAAAAAAACCTGTAGATTGAATATTTTAATTTCATTCTATGGCTTTGAAATAAGAACAAAGATTTCTAGATCAGAATGGCATTAACATTGTCCAAATTTGACCTGTGATACATATATACACACACACACATATATAATACATATATACATGTATATTTACACATGTGTATGTGTGAATGTATATATATACACACATATAATACACACACACACACACACACATATATATATATATATATACACACATAACTTTGAATTCATGAATCAAAATTTTGAGTTCAGTAATTCTTGCCCAAAGAGTCTGATGCCTACCATTTCTAAATTTTTTTTATGAAGCAATAAAAATTGAGTCCTCCAGGTCTCTGAGCATATTCTTGGAGTATATAAGTAAATATTAAGCAAAGTGCTTGAGATACCTGGACGGCTGAGGAAGTAAACCAGCTTAAAATGCAGACAAAATGATGAGGGTGAAATCCCAACAGACGCTAACGAATACTGAGGCCCACAATTCCATGGCACCTCACATGACACTTTTAACTTTCCTTGGAGAGTAAACCAGTCAACCTTAAAGAAAACCAGTCCTGAATATTCATTGGAAGGACTGATGCTGAAGCTGAAACTCCAACACTTTGGCCACCTGATGCAAAGAACGGACTCATGTGAAAAGACCCTGATGCTGGGAAAGAAGGAAGGTGGGATGAGAAGGCAACGACAAAGGATGAGATGGTTGGATGGCATCACCAACTCGATGGACATGAGTTTGAGCAAACTCTGGGAGATGGTGAAGGACAGGGAGACCTGGTGTGCTGTAGTTCATGGGGTTGCAGAGAGTTAGACACAACTTAATCACTGAACAACAGCTGTGCATTCATAGAATGTGGTTTTATATATGTATACATTGTTTAATATATGTATGTACATACTCCTAATCTGAGAAATAAGACAGTTTTTCTCCCCACATATGAGGTACAATGTGTATTTTCCTACATCTGTGCTTTTACTTTTTTAAAAAAATGAGACGTTTGGTAAAATCTGCCCTTAGTTTCTGTATGGTTATCAGAAGGATGCAACGTTGCTTTCTCTGTTTGTCATCAAGGATTTTAAGTTATCAAGCTGTCAGATCTGCCGTCAAAAGCTCTGCTTATGATGCTCAGTGATATCAGAGAGAATTCCAGCTTCCATTTCACTGAGTGTTTACGAAGTGCCCACCACTGTGCTGAACTTAGTGTCCACTGTCCCATTTAATCCTTTCTGCAGTTTTGCAGATGAGGACATCGGAGCCAGGAGAGTAACTGACTCCCCCACGGCCAGCTGTGGGCGGAGTGGCCTTGAACCCCCCGACCCCTCCTGCTTGGTCTCCGCTACCAAGCAGCCCCGTGCCTCAAAAGCCGATGTTAAGTCTACTTTAGTCCCTTTGTTTTTAACATAGAACTTTACCTCTTTTTTCCTTCCTGCTGGTACATTCATAAATTAGAACCAGGATCACTGGCATTGCTTTTCTTCTGTTCAGTCCGACGTATGTTTATAAATGCCAGGTCTTTGAGAGGTTCTGTGTTGTCCAAGAAGGATAAGTGCCTCGGACTCTTTTCTTTCTGCAATGTCCATTAAGAGGGCAAAAGGAGATTATCGTCTACAGGTGAGGGAGCAGAATCAGGGGATCAATCTAAAAAGTTCTGTTTTTAATGACATTTGCTGATGTTGGGCCTTCCTTGGTGGCTGAGTTGGTAAAGAATCTGCCTGCAGGGCAGGAGACCTGGGTTTGATCACTGGGTCGGGAAGATCCTCTGGAGAAGGGAATGGCAACCCACTCCAGCATTCTTGACTGGAGAATTCCATGGACAGAGGAGCCTGGTAGGTTACAGTCCCTGGGGTCGCAAAGAGTCAGACATGACTGAGCGACTAACACTTGTTGGATGAGTTTGATTTCACCTGGCTCAGAAAATTGTCACATTTCATCTTGTGATTTTCCTTCTTGTGGTTAGGTGTACTTAGGTGTGGTTTTGTGTTTAAATTTTCACGTACTACCATTAGTCGTGTGATTTGGGGCTTCCCTGGTGGCTCAGCAGTGGTAAAGAATCTGCCTACAGTACAGGAGACACAGCAGGAACCATGGGAAGATCCCCTGGAGAAGGAAGTGGCAACCTGCTCCAATATACCTGCCTGGAGAATCCCATGGACAGAGGAACCCGGAAGGCTGCAGTCCATGGGGGTCACAAAAGAATCAGACATAACTCAGTGACTAAATAACAACAACACATGTTTATTTAGTACCAGGGATCCACCAAGCCTGGTGTTGGGCATGGATAAATTTGATTGGGCCCCTGGCAAGTAGTAGTTCATAACCAAAGGCTGGTTGTGCAATTCAAACCTCTCTGTTGGAAAACATGATATCAAAAGAAAGAAAACATCATAGAGAAAGATGAGAGAAGCAGGAGAGCAGGGTTTAAGAACATGGGCTCTGAAATGCCATCCCTATCTTACTAGCCAGTCAATCTTGGGAAAATTGCTTATTCTCTCTGTCCCTCAAGCTCCTCACTTATTAAATGGGGATAATTACAGTAACTATCTTTTCTGGTTGTTGCAGAGATTACTAATACATATAAAGCTCTTAGAACATGTCTAAAACTCTGAAGCCCTCAAAAAATGTTACCTATTTTATTCTTCACATTAGTGTTCTTGATATTAGATTTTTGATCACCAACAACCTTCAAAAGGTCAACATTTTTGTGTAACCTGAATGGGACATACATTGTGGGAATCAATCAACATGTATTTTATTTATTGCCCCCTCTTTAGCATTAGGCAGAGGAGTTCACCTAGCCCAAAATGAAATATGCTAAGTGCATTTTATTATCCTCTTGTTTAGACCCCAGGTGGAGAGGGTTGAGTAATTATACTAATTAGTTCACAGCACAGGTGTCTGGGGCTGAGTGATTATACCAATTAGCCCCTACATGCCATCCCCATTGGTCCATGCCCATTTTCTCTTGTTTTATTTACAGACCCCCTTTTCCCATCCTTTTTTGTTTGAATCCTTCCTTCCCCAAGAACCTATTCTGGTGCCTTGTTAAAAATTTGTGTAAATATTTGTGCACTACTTGGTTTTTATGTGATGAACTAAATTTACAGCAATTCAAATTAAAATGCATACCCAAAGCCTGCTACAATGCCATGCACAACAAGTTATTAATAGCTCTCATGAACACAAATGTTAATTTTGCACCATCTACCCAGCCAACCAAGGCAGAGAATTCAGAATGTTCTTTCATTTCTCCTTCTCTTTCAGCTCTCTCAAACAAAGGCTGCCAGTTTTACCTGTCTGCAAAATCTATTTCCTTCTCTCAACCTCATGGCTACAAAATTATTTCAAGCTATCATCAGCTTATTTCCTCACAACTACTTCAGCCTCACTCTCTCCAGACGAATCTAACCCTGCACTGCCACCAGGGGTGGTGGGGGAGGTGGGTGGTGAGGGGAGCATTTCCTAAATAAAATGAATTGAAAGCAGATTGTTTGTGGTTCTAACTTAACAATATCCAATAACTCCCCACTACTCACAGGTTACATTTCAAACTCTGAAGTGAAAGTGAAAGTCGCTCAGTCGAGTTGGACTCTTTGCGACCCGGTAGACCATACAGTCCATGGGATTCTCCAGGCCAGAATGCTGGAATGGGTAGCCTTTCCCTTCTCCAGGGGATCTTCCCAACACAGGCATGGAACCCAGGTCTCCCACATTTCAGGTGAATTCTTTACCAATTGAGCCACCAGAGAAGCCCAAGAATACTGGAGTGGGTAGCCTATCCCTTCTCTAGCAGATCTCCTGACCCAGGAATTGAACCGGGGTCTCCTGTGTTGCAGGAGGATTGTTTACCAACTGAGATATGAGGGAAGCCCTTTAAACTCTAAGGAGAGCTTTAAACATCTTTTGGATTCTGTCCCTTGAGGGTCCTTTCCTTTCACTGCCCCCACAGTCCCCTCTGAAGCAGCTGCTGAGCCCAGGCACTGGGCACTTTGGCACATCAGTGACTGTGTTCATGCTGCATCCTCTACTTACAAGGCTTTCTTTCCTTGCACTCCAGTGAATGTTTTCCCCTTATATTCTGTTTTAAATGGCCTTCAACTGTCATCAACACAGGTACCATCACTGCCCAGGGAAAAGTGTTCTCCCCAATGTTTCCTCAGAACTGTGTGCAAGATGTGGGAGCAGCCTATGTGTCCATCGAGAGATGAACCAACACAGAAGAGGTGGTGCGTATACACAACGGAACACTTCTCAGCCATAAAAGGGGTGGAATGATGCCATTGGCAGCAACAGGAGGGACCCAGAGAGTATTATACTAAGTGAAGTCAGAGACAGAGACAAATATCACATGATATCACTTGTATATTGAATCTAAAAATTAAAAATGATGCAAATGATCTTACATAAAAGCAGAAATAAAACCAGAGACAAAGAAAGAAAACATACAGTTACTGAGGGGAAAGGGAATGGAGAGATAAATTAGAAGTGTGGGATTAATGTATACACATGCTATTTATAAAATAGATGATCAGTAGGGTCCTACTGTGTAGCACAAAGTACAAACTGTTTTGCAATAACCTATAGAGGAAAGAATCTGAAAAAGAATAAATAGGTGACTCAGATGGTAAAAAAAAATATGCCTGCAATGCAGGAGACCCGGGTTCTGTCCCTGGGTCAGGAAGATCCTTTGGAGAAGAGAACAACAACCCACCCCAGTATCCTTGCCTGGAGAACCCAATGGGCAGAGGGGCCTGGCGGGCTACAGTCCATGGGGTTGCAAAGAGTCAGACACAACTAAGTGACTGAGCACAACCATGAATATATGTGTACACATATGCACACAAACCTCAGAGATATTACAGGTTCAGCTCCACACCACAAAGCAAACATCACAATATTCGTGTGTATGAAATTTTTGAACACCAACAGCTTTAAAAAAAAAAGAAAAAGACTTCATGTAACCAGAACTGGACATACAGTATGTCCAAATGAATTTCACTTAACCCCTGGCTGGCATCAGGCAGTGAAATTTACCTGGTCCAAAATTAAATAGAGATACCAATACATACATAGGCTGTATCTGCTTACATGTACCTGCATATGCATATACTGCTGCTGTTTAACTGTGAGTCATGCCCAACTCTTGCAACCCCATGGACAACAGCCTGCCAGGCTCCTCTCTCCATGGGATTCTCAAGGCAAGATTACTGGAGTGGGTTGCCATGCCCTCCTCCAGAGGATCTTCCCGACCCAGGGATTGAACCCACATCTCCTGCACTGGCAGGCGGATTGTTTACCACTGAGCCGACAGGGAATCCCCATGTGCATATATGCGTATACATAATTCACCTATATACATACATGAATAAGGATGTGTACATGTACACGTGAGGATATGTGTGTATATGATGTGTGTGTATATATACATATACATGTAGATGTTTGTATCTCTATCTATCTATCTATCTATATATTTTTTTAAACTTTTCAAAAGCTATCTTCACAAGAAGAATATTAAACTTCCTTGCAGACATTTTTTTCTTTTTTTTAATTTAATTTAATTTTTTATTAATTTATTTATTCTAATTGGAGGCTAGTTATTTTATAATATTGTAGTGGTTTTTGCTATACATTGACATGAATCAGCCATGGGTGTACATGCGTTCCCCATCCTGAACCCCCTCCCACCTCCCTCCCTATCCCATCCCTCAGGGTCATCCCAGTACACCAGCCCTGAACACCCTGTCTCATGCATCGAACCTGGACTGGTGATCTGTTTCACATATGATAATATACATGTTTCAATGTTATTCTCTCGAGTCATCCCACCCTCACCTCCTCCCACAGAGTCCAAAAGACTGTTCTTTACATCTGTGTCTCTTTTGCTGTCTTGCATATAGGGTCATCATTACCATCGTTCTAAATTCCATATATATACATTAATATACTGTATTGGTGTTGTTCTTTCTGACTTACTTCACTCTGTATAATAGGCTCCAGTTTCACCCACCTCATTAGAACTGACTCAAATGCATTCTTTTTAATAGCTGAGTAATATTCCATTGTGTATATGTACCACAGCTTTCTTATTTCTTGTCTATGGGTTTGGTGTGACTTTTGGCCACCTGTATTTTAATGCTCAGGGTTATGTTTCTGCATTGTTGGAGAATTAGCTTGGTATGTCTTGCTCTGAAATTTGTTGGCTCTTGGGTGGAGCTTGGTTTCAGTGTAGGTATGGAGGCTTTTGGATGAGCTATTGTTGATTAATGTTCCCTGGAGTCAGGAGTTCTCTAGTGTTCTCAGATTTTGGATTTAAGCCTCCTGCCTCTGGCTTTCAGTCTTATTCTTACAGTAGCCTCAAGACTTCTCCATCCATACTGCACCAATGATAAAACATCTAGGTTAATGGTGAAAAAATTCTCCACAGTGAGGGACACCCAGAGAGGTTCGCAGAGTTACATGGAGGAGAGAAGAGGGAGGAGGGAGATAGAGGTGACCAGGAGGAGAAGAGGGGGGATCAAAAGAGGGAGAGAGCAATCTAGCCAGTAATCAATTCCCTATGTGCTCTCCACCACCCAGAATACCCAAAGAGATTCACAGAGTTGGGGAGAGAAGGGGGAGGGAGGAGATAGAGGTGACCTGGAGAAGAAGAAAGGGAGTCAAAGAGGGAGAGAGCAATCAAGGCAGTAATCACACTCCTAAGTAAAAATGGGTACTGAAGATTGGATTATTAAAGGTACAAAATTGATAACAAATACCAAAAAGCAAAGATTAAAAATCTAGAGTAGAGGTTAGACTCTCAAAAATACAATATTAAAAAAAAATCACAAAGATTATAA
>NW_011494808.1:10888305-10888649 GCF_000754665.1 Bison bison bison
ATCAGTTTCCTAAGTGTTCTCCACAGCCCAAAATACCCCAAAAAGATTCACAGAGTTGGGCAGAGAAGAGAAGTGGGAGGGAGGAGATAGAGGTGACCTGGGGAAGAAAAAGAAGAGTCAAAAGGGGAAAGGGTAATCAAGCCAGTAAGCACACTCTTATGTAAAAATGGGTACTGAAGATTGGATTCTTAAAAGTACAAAATTGATAACAAAAACCAAAAAGCAAAGATTAAAAATCTAGAGTAGAGGTTAGACTCTCAAAAATACAATATTAAAAAAAAATCACAAAGATTATAAATATATATATATATGAAATGTATTTTTTAAATTTTTTTCTCTAATTT
>NW_011494808.1:10888749-10894824 GCF_000754665.1 Bison bison bison
CTCCTCCCTCCTCCCTCCCCATACCCTCCCTCTGGGTCGTCCCAGTGCACCAGCCCCAAGCATCCAGTATCGTGCATCGAACCTGGACTGGCGACTCGTTTCATACATGATATTATACATGTTTCAATGCCATTTTGTAAATAGTAGGTTATAAAAATGAAAAATGAAGTAGTAATAAAGAACTTCAAGATAAATAAAAAATTCTAATAGTAAAATATTTCTAGAAATTTCTCTGGAGCTGTTGAGGGCAGTGTGGGGTCAGTTCGGTTTCAGATAGTTTGCTGTTTCAGCTTATACTTCTCAAGGCCTATAGGCCCCTTCCTTTGTAGTCGGTACTAACTACAGGGTTTTAATCTGTTGCACCTGTCACTTCCAAAGTGGTTCCCTCTGTTTATTTTGGCTTCCTCTGTTTGCAAGTCTCTTTAGTGTCTAATTTCCACCCTGACACAAGGGGGCGAAGGTGGTCACTTATTTAGGCTCACTTGTTCAGTACTGCTGTGGGGAGGGAGGAACACTGCAAACAAATATCCCTGGCGAGTGTGGGGAGTGCTCGCAGTGTCTGGGCCACACTGGCTTTGCCCCCGCTCACGGGCGTGTGTGCTTTCCTGGTCTACACTGTTCAGGTTCCAGGTTGCTCTGCAGGCGAACTATCTAAAGTGGGCCCTGGGTTGCATGCACTTTCCAAGTCTGAGCCACTTAGGTTCAGGTTCTCGGGTACTCCACAAAGGTGCATCCTTGGTTGGGCCTGCGTTTTGTGCCCTTCCCAGGTCCGAGCAGCTCAGGCAACAAGGTGCTTGGTGAGCGCGCTCTCCCCAGGTGGGTGGTGGGTTTCATCACCTCCCTGGTCCCAGCCCCTCAGTTTCCTGGGAGCGCTGTCTCAGCTGTGCTGTGTGTCTCCTCTGGGGAGCTGATCTCTGACTGCGACCCTCCTGGCGGATATCAACTGTCCAGGATCCCAGGAAGACTTGGTTAACAACTGGGAACCTGCTCACAGTTTGGTGGAGGATGCCATCTCTGTGGCAGAGATTTCCCCTTGCCTTCCAGCTCTGGCTGTTGCCTGCCTGCTTGCTTCAGCGGGGGCTGGGCCGGTCTGCAGCCGCAGCCGCTAGCTCTCCTCTGGTGTTCGCTCAGTCCTTTGTTCCTTGAGCAGGCCGGCTGTGGTGAGTCCTTTGTCCTGTGAGCAGCCGGCTGTGCCTTAGAGCCTTCATGGGAAAGTTCTCTCTCTCTCTTTTTTCCCCTCTCTCCGACTGTCCCACAGTTTGAGTTGCTATCTCATGGTAGCACCCTCAGATTATCCTCAGGGCACTCAGGCCCAGTCCTTACCCTAAGCATGCAGCCCGCACCTCCCTGTTCAGCCCCCACTCGCTGCTGGCAGATGTGAGCATATGGGGTATTTCTCTGCTTGAAGTTAGGCGTGTAATCTGTGGGTTTTTTTTTTTTTGTCCTCCCAGTTATGTTGTCCTCTGAGATTCTAAAACTCCCCACAGACCCGCCGGCGAGAGGGTTTCCTGGTGTTTGGAACTTTCTCCTCCTTCATGACTCCCTCCCCTGGATGGGTCTTTGTCCCTAACTCTTTTGTCTCTCTTTTTATCTTTTATATTTCATCCTGCCTCCTTTTGAAAAGAATGGGCTGCTTTTCTGGGTGCCTGGTGTCCTCCGCCAGCGTTCGAAAGTTGTTTTGTGGAATTTGCTCTGCGTTCAAATGATCTTTTGATGAATTTGTGGGGGAGAAAGTGGTCTCCCTGTCCTATTCCTCTGCCATCTTAGGACCGCCCCTCTATATATTTATAATATATTATACTCGTGTACACATACACAGATCTTACTGGTCCTGGTTTTCTGGAGAAGCCTAACTAATACAGATGGCATCTGTCTCATCCATTCAATGACAAGCTCTTAAGGTCTGAACCACAACGAATGAAATAAGAACACAGTTCAATTATGGATGTGAACTTCATCTCAGGCACTACTGACTAATCTAATCCTTACAAACCTCATGAGAGAAATATTATCTCTATTTTACTAATGAAGTTAACTAACGTGCCCAGGGTTACTGAGCCAAAAAACGACAGGAGCAGGTTTTGAAATCAGAAAGTCTGGCTTGAAACCCCCTTCTTACCATCATGCTAGACTATAAAATATTATGAAAATGTTTTTATTTTGCTTAAAAAAGTGGTATATAACCCAATGCCTGTCACAGTAGTTATTCAATAAATATTTATTGAGTAAATTATAATATTTATGAATTTATAATAATCTAATGAAGTATAAATTCATAATACCACATACATCAGTTCAGTTCAGTCACTCAGTCGTGTCTGACGCTTTGCGACCCCATGAACTGCAGCACATCAGGGCTCCCTGTCCATCGCCAACTCCCGGAGTCCACCCAAACCCATGTCCATTGTGTCAGTGATGCTATCCAACCACTCATCCTCTGTTGTCCCCTTCTCCTCCTGTCCTCAATTTTTCCAAGCATCAGGGTCTTTTCCAATGCGTCAGCTCTTTGCATCAGGTGGCCAAAGTACTGGAGTTTCAGCTTCAACATCAGGCCCTCCAATGAACACCCAGGACTGATCTCCTTTAGAATGGACTGGTTGGATCTCCTTGCAGAAGAGACTTGAGAAGAGTCTTCAAGTCTCTTCTCTCTCTCTTGAGAAGAGTATTCTCCAACACCACAGTTCAAAACCATCAATTCTTTGGAGCTCAGCTGTCTTTATAGTCCAACTCTCACATCCATATATGACTATTGGAAAAACCATAGCCTTGACTATATGGACCTTTGTTGGCAAAGTGATGTCTCTGCCTTTTAATATGCTGTCTAGGTTGGTCATAACTTTCCTTCCAAGGAGTAAGTGTCTTTTAATTTCATGGCACATATATTATAAATATACATATTTATTTCTTTACTCATAGTTGTAGATTAAGCCATTTGGGAAGCATTGCTTCTGTTTCAAGGACCAAGGTACAGAATTCACAGCAGTATGTATTCATCTGCTCAATATCATATGGTGACAGATGAATGGCATGCAGGCAACGTACTTTATAAGGCCTAAGTGTCAGATGGTAACACTCTCTTAAAGTAGTTTAAGAACAGAAGGAGATTTAAAATTATTTCTTAAACTCGTAGCCAATGAAGTAAATAAGGATTTTATCAAAGACTAGTTTTTCTTTTATCAAACATAACTAAATTATGCCAATATTCATAGTATGGTCACTATTGATTTTGTTCTGCAACATTCCACAATCTTGTCTATGAACTTTAACCTGCCATGAGTTTTATAAATGCCAACCAATGAACCTTTGTTTTGTGCCTGGAGCTTTGTTAGAAGGTGGAAAGTGAAATCCTATCTAAACAGAAGTGTTATCTGAATTCTCTTAAAGCCTAATGTAGTAATGCCTTAAATCCTAGCATATTGAAGATGTAACATGATATCAATCTTATAAAACTAAAATCTCAACAATTTAGTAGGTTAGTTCAAAAGTTATTTGAAAAGTTATTTTGCAAGTCTTATTTGAAAAGTCACTCACAAGAATGGGAAACGATGTAGTATTGATCCTTGTCACACACTTGAAAGCTATCAGAGAGGTACACTGACTGATTCAGAATCGGAAAGAAACGAAACAAATGCCGAGTGTTCAGATTACTTGCTTCTCCTCTCTGACTCTCCATATCCCTTACTGTCAGCACACTGACGGACCAGGCCTTCTGGCAAGTTGTATAAATCGCCTTTTACTGTTCCTTTGATTTGTACAGTGCTTCTCCTCTCTGATTCTCCATACCCCTTACTGTCAGCACACTGACTGACCAGGCACTTGCTTCTCCTCTCTGATTCTCCATACCCCTTACTGTCAGCACACTGACTGACCAGGCCTTCTGGCAAGTTGTATAAACTGCTTTCACTGTTCCTTTGATTTGTACAGTGCTTCTCCTCTCTGATTCTCCATACCCCTTACTGTCAGCACACTGACTGACCAGGCACTTGCTTCTCCTCTCTGATTCTCCATACCCCTTACTGTCAGCACACTGACTGACCAGGCCTTCTGGCAAGTTGTATAAACTGCTTTCACTGTTCCTTTGATTTGTACAGTGCTTCTCCTCTCTGATTCTCCATACCCCTTACTGTCAGCACACTGACGGACCAGGCCTTCTGGCAAGTTGTATAAATTGCTTTTACTGTTCCTTTGATTTGTACAGTAACATGTTTATTGCAACCTTGAGCTCTTCTCATGCTCTATTGATATCATAATCACCTTTGTCAACGGACGCTTCCCTGAATGTCAGAAGACACCCAGTACAGCTAAATACAAAATGATATCTTTCTCTAACCACACTTTTCCAAGTAAACATAGTCCCAAGGCATCTGGACCTTCAAGACTGTTGACAAACCACAAAGTTCAGTTTTAAAACTATAGTGAAAAATCAGAAAAGCGACCTTTTTTTTCCAAGAAATATTCCCTCCACCACCTCCAGTGTTTCAGATAAGATCTTCCCTTCCTAACACCTCATATCCAAGGGCTAGATTTGTCAGGAGGAATTAGTAGTGATTATTATAATTCAGGAAGCAACAGCTGCACCTGCTCAGCTCTATGTTTGCAATGCAGTTATGCAGAGCAAGGAGAAGCCGAGTCAGATGTAGGACTCAGTAATGTCTTTCACCTTGAAACAAGCACCTTGCTGTTTACTGTTTTCCATAAAGATATGTGCATAGCATGTTTGGCAATTATCTTAATAATACTGAAAACACCACTGCCCATATTGGATCTGATACACTTCCCAGGTGGCCCTAGTGGTAAAGAATCTGCCGGCAATGCAGGAGACCTGGGTTCAATTCCTGATAGGGAAGATCCCCTGGAGAAGAAAATGGCAACCCGCTCTAGTCTTCTCGCCTGGAGAATCCCATGGACAGAGGAGCCTGGTGGGCTACAGTCCAGGGGGTCACAGAAAGTCAGACATGACTGAGCGACTACACAGAGAAAATAGCCCACAGAAGATGGAGAATTTGCAGACATGTGACAGTGTTACTATGTTTACTAATGATGGTGCTAAGTGCAGTAATAGTTCAACTCTCAAAATTCTCATCTGACAACATTACCGTCCAGGACCTACCAAGATCCAAGAACCAAACATATATAGTCCAGGTTCGATGCACGATACTGGATGCTTGGGGCTAGTGCACTGAGACGACCCAGAGGGATGGTATGGGGAGGGAGGAGGGAGGAGGGTTCAGGATGGGGAACACATGTATACCTTTGGCGGATTCATTTTGATATTTGGCAAAACTAATACAATTATGTAAAGTTTAAAAATAAAATAAAATTAAAAAATAAAAATAAAAAAGAAAAAGAAAGTCACACGTACAGAAAGACACCTTTTGATTCACTTACTAAATAGGACTTGCTTAGGCTTTCACTCAGCTCATAACATACTCAGTCATTAGATTTTTCAACCTCAGAGTCAAATAGAATCAACCAAGAGAGGGGCTTCTATAGACAGGAATACAAAAGCACTGAGAAATCATGTAACAGTAAAGAACTATCTCTAACAGCCCCTCAGTTATATTTTAGTATATAAAAATTCTAAAATTATTGCCTTCCTATTCTGATATGTATACATGTTGAATATAGAAAAATATTGAGAAAACGTGGACCTTAAAAAGGAACAAGAGTTTCTATTTACATCCTGAATGTCATTTATTTTATACACCATTGTTTGACTAGTCTCCGCTCCCCCAGAAGATAGTCCCTCACTTAGTAAAATGCTTTTGCTCTAACAGCCTGGTCACAGAACTATCAGCTGCACCTTATCACCTGGAGGGCTCTATATCACGGGGGCTCAGCTGAGCCCACCCAGGCACCGGGGCCTCAGGCGGCCTGGAGTGAACCCGCTGCCGCCTCTGGAGGGGCGGGGGTGCCGGCCCGCTGGGCCTCTTTCTCCGGGTGTTCCACATCACTCAGGAAGCAGTAGAGCGTGAGTCTCATTATATAGTGGATGGAGTCCAAGAAGGTGAAAGCAAACACTGCAAGGCCCCTTCAGTCCAGGCCCAAAAGTCATGCAAAGTCAGTTCGGTCGTG
>NW_011494808.1:10894924-10909958 GCF_000754665.1 Bison bison bison
AGTTCGGTCGTGTCCTATTGGCCAAAGCGAGTCACAGGGCCAGCTCAGGCTCAAACGGCTGAGAAAGACACTTCCTCTCCACCGGAAGTGGAGCACATGTGGACAGAGAGGGGAGGAACTGTCAGCCATCAGGCTTTCTGGAAAAAGCAGTCTATTATCCTTACCAATTTCCTCAGATACCACAAATCCATGAGTGGAGATAAAACCATGATAAATGCAAAGATGTGGGGTCGAAGCAGACAAGGTCCGCCAACAAGACACAGTCATCAAGGAAGCGGATACCAGTGTTCAAAGGGGAGTTTAGCCAAGAAAGTACAGCCGAACTGGAGAGTTACAAAGACAGGAGAGCGTCCACAGACCCAAAGGGAAGGCAAGCGCGCACGTCGCAGGTCCGCCACCGGGGGGATGGTACAGACCTGCGGACTGATTATCCCTGGAAGCTGTCTGCTGTCTGCACTGTTTAAGTGCTGTCTTTACTTTGTGCATCAAGGACCACATATGTTAACATTAGTGATCAACCTCAAAAGGAAAGGCGCTGGACAGGGTAACTGCAGAGTGGAAGAAGCTTGTGTCCGGTAAATTCTAATCCAAAAAGCGACAATTTTGCGTAAACCAAAAGACAAGCTAAGCACATGCTTAAGGCTCTAGCAAACGAGTGAGTGAGTGAAGTCGCTCAGTCGTGTCCGACTCTTTGCGACCCCGTGGACTGTAGCCCACCAGGCTCCTCCGTCCATGGGATTCTCCAGGCAGGAATACTGGAGTGGGTTGCCATTTCCCTCTCCAGGGGATCTTCCTGACCTAGGGATTGAACCCAGATCTCCCACATTGCAGGCAGACGCTTTACCCTCTGAGCCACCAGGGAAGCCTGAGCAAACAAGGGACAACAACAAAAAATCCTTTGGTAAGGATTGGATATCACTTAAGAAACTGAAAACATATTTAACATAAAAGAACCCACATGAAGATGATTGTGTGTGTGCTCAGTTGCTCAGTCATGTCTGACTCTTTGTGACCCCATGAACTGTATGTAGCCAACCAGGGTCCTCCGTCCATGGGATTTCCCGGGCAAGAATACTGGAGTGGGTTGCCATTTCCTACTCTAGGGGATCTTACTGACCCCGGGATCAAATCCACATCTTTTGCATCTCCTGCATAGGCAGGTCGGAGAAGGCAATGGCACCCACTCCAGTACTCTTGTCTGGAAAATCCCATGGATGGAGGACCCTGGTGGTCTGCAGTCCATGGGGTCGCTAAGAGTCGGACAGGACTGAGTGACTTCACTTTCACTTTTCACTTTCATGCATTGGAGAAGGAAATGGCAACCCACTCCAGTATTCTTGCCTGGAGAACCCCAGGGATGGGGGAGCCTGGTGGGCTGCCATCTATGGGGTCGCACAGAGTCGGACATGACTGAAGCGACTTAGCAGCAGCAGCAACATAGACAGGTGGATTCTTTATCACTGTGCCACCTGGGATCCCTATGAAGCTGATTACAAAATCTTATTGAAGCATATAAAAGTGACCTAAATCAATAGGTGTGTCACTTCATAGCATAGGAAGTTTTAATAGCATAAAAATTCATTTTTTGCAAATTAATATATAAAGTTAATACACTTCCAATTAGAACCCATACCTAATTATTTTCATAAGTTGGATTGAATTATCTTAATTTTTTAAATAACGAATAATGAGGAGTGGTGATAAGAAATGAAAATAAAGAATACATAAAGCCATTGTAATCAAATCAATATATTTGCTGAAAAAGACAATTCAAAGGAACAAAGAATGCAGGTGAAAAACATCACAACAAAAAGATTAATGCATGTCAAGGATAGTATTTCAGTTTAAAATGGGGAAAACAATAGATCAATAAATGATGCTGCATAACAGACTATTCTGGAAAAAAAATCAAATACTTAAAAGCAAAAATAAATTCCAGATGGATTAAATACTTGAAATATAAAAAGTACCAAAATCATACAAGAAAATCTAGAATTAAGATTCATGTAAGTTATGGGGAGTGGGGTGAGGCATGGCATGTGCTCTTAATCCAAACTGGGAAAGCAGACTCCATAAAATAAAAGCTAATCACATTTGACAACATAATTTAAGTTTTATAATGTAAAATACAGCAGAGCAAAGTGAAAGGCAAATAGAAATATTAATATTAGTTGGAAATATTAATGCAGAGAAGAGCCTCAGAAGAGTGATCTTAAAATTATCTAAATCACACAAAAACCCAACAAATGCATATGTTGAAAAGACAACTCACAGCAGCAGAAAGCAGCATGGACAGTACATGTAGGAAAAGGTGATCACCTTCACTAACAATCAGGAAAGTGAAATTTTAAGCAACAACAAAATGTCACTTTATAGCCATCAGATTGAGAACTACAGAGCACCCGGCCCTTCCTGGGTTTCCTCCAAGCAGCCTGTGGACCGAGATCTGTGTACAGGCTGTTTTGTTTGGAGCAGGGGTTGAGGGGATGGGGCAGTGAGACAAAGAAGAACAAGTTGATCCAAGAGGTCACTTTTGCTCTAAAGGTCACCACTTCAGGCAGGAGAGTCTCAACACCACCAGAGCCTCCTGGAAAGTGAAGATAAGCTCTCCCAGAATTGTCCTATTCGAAGATAGGAGGCAGGAGCATTCGCCAGTGGAGGTGCCCCAGCATTTGTGACTTGCTCATACACACAACTGCAAGTCAAGAAGCCTCTTACCATCCTCCAAGGCATTGAAGACTAGGGCAGAAAGCAAAGACACAGCAGGCACTTGTAGTTAGAACACAGAAACAAAGTTATTTGAAGGCTGCAAGTAATATCCATTCAAAGCATGGATAACATCCAAAATAAAGCCTAGAAGATTGAGATAGGATACCAGATGTGTTTTCTCTAAACTCTCCATAACAACTATTACTAGCAGAGATGGAGTAACATGGATTTGCTTTCATCCATTGCCAGAGGAAATGTGTATCATAACTGGCCTTTGTAAGAATATTTGACATCAATTCAGGCTAAAAATACATATTCTCATTTGCCCAGAGAGCCCTCTTCTGCAATCTGTCTTATAGAAATAAAGGCAGAAGTACCTAAAGATAAGTGTAAAATGATGTCTATTATAGCACAGTGCAAAGTAGAGGAATAAAAACAGAGAGTGACTATAATATGGGAAGAGCTCAGTTACTTTATGTCTATATCACAGAACACCTACACACCCATTAAAAGAATGAATTGGATGTCTAGCAATGGACTTGGGGTGAGTCCCACAGTGTACTGTTTTATGAGAAGAGATGTTTTAAATGTGTAATAATATAAACTTGTTTTTATAAAAAAAGACCACAATTTTCTGATGATATGTTTGCGATTACATTCATATGAAGAAAAAGTGAAATAATGAAAAGTCGTTTACATGAATTGTGAAATTGGATAGGAAAAGAAATTGGTAGAAATGGTGTGTATGTGGGTGAGAGAATAAAGTGAGGCAAGTATAAAAGGAGGGAAGCAGAGATTTTTCCTAAACTTAAAAATAAATATTTCAATATCATATTTATGCATATTTATATCATTTTTATGCATTTGGTAAAATTATATGTGTCTAAGTAACAATTAAAAAATAAATCATAAT
The DNA here is from genome assembly GCF_000754665.1 of Bison bison bison. NCBI lineage: Eukaryota > Metazoa > Chordata > Mammalia > Artiodactyla > Bovidae > Bison > Bison bison. Next base: position 10,898,547 of record NW_011494808.1, read on the forward strand.
TATAATAGAAATAATTTAAAATTTTGATTAGACTTCCCTGTACATAATTTACATGTTTTAATATGTATGAAGAATGGCAAACTATTATAAATGTTTTGGCTTGAAGATTTTAACATAGCCCACAGACAAAGAATGGAGTTGCAGAGACATTCTTTAGTCCATTGAAGATACAAGGCAGGCTCATGTGTTCTGTGGGAACAGAGAAAGGGATTGGAAAGTCCCAACCTTGCCTATACACTGAGCTCTGCTTTTCCTAGAACACGTATTAACACTTCTGAGGCCTGGGGAGTGGAGGGGAAGGAGGAGGAGACAGAGAAGGAGAGTGGTGAAGAATGCAAACTGAGGAGGAAGGAGACAGAGATAAGAGGAAGGAGGGAACAAGAGAGGGGAAGGGAGGGAAGAAAGAAGGGCAAAAAAATGTTCGATACATTTCAGAAAAAACATTAAATACAAAGCATTAAGCATATTTAATAATATGAAATATAACAGCATTAATTATCATCAATGGACTAAAGATATCTTGATGTGTAACTTCTAACTGTGTGACCTTAAGCAAAATACTTCTTTGTGCTTTGATTTGTCTCCTCTGTGAAATGGATCTAACAAGGGCATGCGGTAGGAATATTAAAAGGGGCAAATAAGATACACTGTAAAGTACTTAGCTCAGTATCCAGTACATGTTAATCATCAATAAAAGCTATATTTCAAAGTCAAAGAATATAGAGAAGTGTTATCATGTTATAGATCAGGGCTTTTCAAAGTGTCCGTAATGAAGGCTTAGATTCCTGCCTGCTCATGTGCTCAACCAAGCCACCAGGGACTGTATTTCTGTACCGCTGTCCTTAAATATCACGATGATATCAAACTGCTTTTAAAGTTTCATAATGTATGCTCTCAACTTCTGTACATATTTCATTGTAGACAGGCAAATGTATGGACTAATATCCATCTATGAGCCATACTTTTAATAGCCCTTTTTAGTAGAACACCATCACTATATCAAAAGATTAAAAAACAAAATAATGAATTTATTGTCATCATTCCATTTCAATGGAATTCTTTAAAATTATCTACTTGGAGTAGGTGGAGCTATTGTCTAAGTAAGTGAAATGAAATGGATAAATGGTGCTAACATGTACCTACTTAAGCAAAAAATATATGTGTGTGTATGTATACCTTATCTATTTCTAGAATTGAAGCAAAAAGAATTTAGGAAGTCAGACTTATTGAAAATTAAACATCAATAATATATCAAGAATTATATATCAAAGCTTCTATTTTATGCATATCCACTCTAATGTGTCAATTCTTCCATCAAGGAAAAAAAAAAACAGCTCAAGTACTCAACATGTCAGTACAGTGCTATAAAAAAAAAAAAAAAACACAGCAGAGTATAATAAATTGCATCATTTATCAAAACAGTTGATAATGCTACACCAGACCTGCACTTGGCACAGCCACATAACTTATGACTAGTCTCAAGCCATCAGAACATGCACAGAAGAGTATTCTCAAAAGCACTTACCACTTATTCAGTGTTTTGAAGTATGAGATGAGCTAAATTTTGAGGTAGTCAGAATGCACTTCAAGCCAAGCACACTTAGAATTACAAAGGAAAAGTTTTGATAACCAAAAGAAAAATAATTAATTCTACAGTTACTTTTTATATACACTAGTACAAAAGTAATATTTGCAGTCTATAATATTGCATATAAATTACCACTCATAATGAAATATCACTAGAGTTGGACACGACTGAGCGACTGATCTGATCTGATCATCAAAAAAGATTTTAGTGCTGACAAGAATGTGGGGGGAAAAAAGGAAACTCTTGTACACTGCTGGAGGGAATGCCAACTGGTGAAGCCATTATGGAAAACAATATGGAGTTTCCTCAGTAAATTAAGAACAGAAGTACCATATGATCCAGTAATCCCACTTCTGAGTATATATCTGAAGGAGACAAAAATCACTGTCATAAAAAGATGTCATTGTGACATTACTCACAATAGCCAGGACACGGGAATGACCTAAATCCATGAAGGTATGAGTGAACAGAAAAAGAAACTAGATAAAATATTGAGGGCGTTATGCTAAGTGTAAGAAGTTAGAGGAAGACAAATACTGTCTGATCTCACTACACATGGGATCTGGAAAATCCACCTCACAGAGACAGAGCAGATTGGTGGTTGCAGAGGCAGGGGCTCGGGAGTGAGGGAAACGGTGTGAGTGGTCAAAGGTATAAAATTCCAGTTGTAAGATAAGTAATTCCTGTAGATGTAATGTACAGTATGGCAACTATAGTTAACAATATGGCATTGTATATTTGAAAGCAGTTTTTCAAAATATTATATATTTGGAAGATCTTAAAAGTTATCACTAGAAAAAAAAATTGTAACTAAGTGAGATGATGAATACGAATGAAACTTTTGGTGATTATATATATTCCTTGAGAGTCCCTTGGACTGCAAGGAGATCAAACCCGTCAATCCTAAATGAAATCAACCCTGAATATTCATTGGAAGGACTGATGCTGAAGCTGAAGCTCCAATACTTTGGCCACCTGATGTGAAGAACTGACTCATTGGAAAAGACCCTGATGCTGGGGAAGATTGAAGGCAGGAGGAGAAGCAGATGACCTTTGGATGGTTGGATGGCATCACCAACTCAATGGACATGAGTTTGAGTAAACTCCGGGAGTTGGTGCTGGACATGGAGGCCTGATGTGCTGCAGTCCATGGGGTCACAAAGAGTTGGACACAACTGAGCAAATGAACTGAACTAATAGATAAAACCATGATGTATATCTTAAATTTATACAATGTTATATGTCAATTATATCTCAATAAAACTCAAGGGAAGCTTTTAGGGTGTGGATAAAATAAAACATCTGATTACCTTGTCATCATGTCTTATGAAAAAGGGCCAAGTATCATGAGTACAGGGACTTTCCTGGTGGCTCAGTACTAAAGAATTTGCCTGCATTGTAGGAGCTGCGGGTTTCATCACTGGGTTGGAAAGACCCCTTGGAAAAGGAAATGGCAACCCACTCCAGTAATCTTGACTAGGAAATCCCACAAACAGATGAGCCTGGCGGGCTACAGTCCATGGAGTCACAAGAGTCAGACACGACTTAGTGACCAAACGACAGTAACAGCAACAAAGCAGAGCAGGCTGCCTTCTCCCAGCCCCACTGCAGGTAAGAATGCGCTCACACAAATGTTCAAACACTACCAGCCCATCCCCCAAATGAGGCAGCACAGCAATTTCAGCCTCTTGCAAGCACCCCCTCCCCCAAAATCCTGATGTGTGATCAGGAACAGCGACTGCCTCGGCAGCTGCCTTGTGTGTTCAAAATTAGTCTTAGAGAGACTTAGACTAGATGGATGCACATTCATATACAAAATTCTGTTTCAGCGTGTGAAACAAATTCTGCTTCACATTTCACACACATGCTTAGAGGTGTAACAGGAGCTAGGCAGGGACAGCTTTCTTTACCTACTAGTGGTTTTAAAACAACTCATTAAAAAAAAAAATAACTTTTGAAGGAAGCTAGAGTAATTCAAGTGTCTGTTCTAGAAAATATGCTGCTATAAATTACATAATAGCCATATAATTTATAGCTACTCTGGAGGCCCAACCTTTAACCACAAGTTCTGTGCTAAGTCAATCTTGGTATTTCTTCATCTACAGAAGAGAACGGACAGCTTTGGAAAGGGACTTGGGGTGGACAGCTATGAGGTCTGAATTGGATTCTCTCTTTCTCATTCAGTGTCCTTCCTGCTGAGACAGACTCTTTCAATTAAGGTTAACAGAGGAGCTAACTTACCTCAAACAGGGTATTGAAAGAAGCAGTCAGCAAGATTAACTCTGAGACTGGCAAAGCATTGTCAGTGAAAAAAACAGTTCCCCTCAGCATGTCAAGTACAGAACCGAGGCTATTATTTCAAATAGCTCAGCCCTTTCACCTCAATTACACACATAATTAGCTGAATTATTTGTGTCACTTTTCAGGAGTATTCTGGTTTAGGACATGCTGCTTTTGTAACAACAAAATCTAGGAATTTTTGAAAAGGCATCTACTCCAGACACTACTGAAGCAACTTAGCACACATGCACACCACTCCCCTCAGCTTCCTGGAGGAACTGCACTAAGATTCTCCTGACGTTACTGACCATCCTTTGCACACCGGCCTGGGAGAGGAGAGGCCTCACTTTCCAGGTGTATGCTCCATGCTCTCTCAGAGCCTTGCCTCCTGCCAGCCAGCTCTAAGTCTGTTCTTCCTTGCTAGAAGCCACCACCTACACTGAGTCTTTTTTCCTCACTGGTACATAGATATCCTCAAGTCTTTCCTGTCTTGTTTATGCACTCATCCAATGAATGAATTCAGAGAGTGACTATTATGTGCCAGGACTGTTCAAGAAGTTTATAGCAAGAAGTTAGCAAAGCTGGTGGTGTCTCTGGTCTCGAGGACTTTGCATCTTTTCATTGCTCCAATTCTCTGTGCTTCCCTTAGAGATACACATCTTAGCATGGAAGCAACCTACATGTCATCAACAAATGAATGGATAATGCAGATGGGGTGTATATATGCAACGGAATACTACCCAGCCATTAAAAAGAACAGAATTTTGCTATTTGTAGCAGGAATGGAAAGATTTGAAAGGCATTATGCTAAATGAAATGTCAGACAGAGAAAGACAAATACTGTATGTTGTCTCTTATATGTGGATATAAGAACTGTAATGCACTAGTGAATATAACAAAAAAAGAAGCAGACTCACAGATACAGGGAACAAACCAGTGGTTACCAGTGGGGAGGAGGTGAGGGGCAATATGGGGGTAGGGGAGTATGAAGTACAAGTTGTAGGGTGCAAGATGGCTCAGGTTGCGTTGTACAACACAGCAATATAGCCTATATTTTCTAAAAACTGTAAATGGGGTGTAACCTTACAAATTGAATAAAGAATTAAGAAGTATTGAAAGACTACAAAGAATACTTGTTTTGGACAAACAATGGGCAGACCCAGCCTCGTTTCTTCTTGGCTCCACAGCTACTGCGTTCTGACTTTAACCCTCACAAGTGTTTCTGTTGTGGTGGTTTCGTTTCAGTCCAGGAGCTATTGTAGTTGGGGCTATGTTCTTTTTTTTCCTTTTTCTTTCCCTTGGCCTCTCCACAGCATTTACTATTTTGGCCATTCCATTATTGGAACCTCTACTTGACTTCTGTGATGCCATCTTCCCCTGGTTTTCCTCCGGCCTCAAGGCTACTCATTCTTTCTTTTTAAATACTTTTAAAATATCTTTATGCATTTAGCCATGCTGGGTCTTAGTTACCGCAAGCAGGATTTTTCAGATGTGGCCTGGGAACTCTCAGCTGCAGCATGCGGGATCTAGCTCCCTGCAGAGACTGAAGCCTGGCCCCCGCATTGTGAGTGCAGAGCCTGAGCCACCAGACCTCCAGGGAAGTCCCCAAGGTGACTCGTTCTTAATGTTGTCTCTGGCCCTCTTCTTCCCCACCCTTTCCTCTCATCCCTTATTATTTAGATTTGTTGGGATCCATTTCTAGTCCAATTTTATTCACTTTTCCCAGAGTGACTTCAGTTTTTAGACTATAACTCTATACCAAAAGGTCTCCCCAGATGTGTTTCAGGCTCATATTGGTGCTCAGTCTTGAAGTCAAATTTTCCAGAGGCCCTGTTTAACACATTTATTCAGATCACACAAGCATCTTCAATGCAACATGTCCCAAACCAAATCAACCTTTCCTGCTGAGCTGCCCCCGTCCCTCCTCCTCTGCCATCACTCTCCACCATCTCCATTTAGGAATCCTACCACCGACTACAGGCCAGAAATCTGGATGTAGTCCTGCACATCTCCCTGAGTGGCTCTCATACGTCTGAGTCTGGCCCTCCTTCCTGAACACCTCTTGACTCTGACCCTTTCTTTGCACCCGGCAGCTCTGCTGGTGTGGAGGCCACCTTCACTTCTCAGCCAGATTCCTACAGGAGACTTGATGTGGATGCTCTGCTTCTGTCTTCTTTTGCTCTAATTCTATTCACATTGTGGTTAGAGTGATATTTTATGAAGGCAAATTTGATGATGCTCTTCCCATTTAAATACTTCAAAAATTCAAGGATGTGACATACACGCACACATATATATACATATATGTAACTACACATAAAAGGAACACACAAGGCCCTCACTTCACGACCCTCTACCCACTTGCCCAGCATTGAATATTATCTCATGTCCCTCACGCCTTGTACGCAGGTCATGCGTGTGTGCATGCTAAGTTGCTTCAGTCATGTCTGACTCTTTGCAACCTATGGACTGTGGCCCACCAGGCTCTGTTGTCCATGGAATTTCCTCAGGCAAGAATACTGGAGTGGGTTGCCATGCCTTCCTCCCGGGGATCTTCCTGACCCAGGGATCGAACCCAGGTCTCCCATGCCTCTGGCGCTGCAAGCCGGTTCTCCCACTGAGCCACCGGGGATGCCTGAGTGCAGGTCACATACTGGTGCATGGTCTCGACAGAGAACACCTACCAAGCCCCTCTCAGCCTTCCTTACCTCCTCCCTACATCCTCAAGCTTCCACCAGCAGCCGTCTCTGGTCCTCATCTCCCCAGCCCTAACCATTGCTTCTCATGTCCCCACAGGGCTTGATTTAAATCTTTACTATACCACTTTCCATAATGCATTATAATTCCACATTCACTTTTTTGTTTTCTTTAACAGACCACAAGCTTCTCAGGACACAATTTGTTATTTATTTGTTTGTATTTGTATAAAGACAGAGTTTTACCTTTCATGCACCAAATTATAAAGATGTATGCACTTGTATATATGGAATCCAGCAAAATGGTAGGCTGAGGAACCACAGACACAGAGAACAGACTTGTAGACACAGTGAGGGAAGGAGAGGAAGGGACAAGTTGAGAGAGTAGCCTTGACATATATACACGACCATGTGTAAAACAGACAGGGAATGGGAAGCTGCTGCATAACACAGGGAGCCCAGTCTCCTGCTGTGACAACCTAGAGGGGTGGGATCAGGTGGGAGGTGGGAGGCAGGTTCAAGGAGGGAACATATGTATACCTATGGTTGCCTCATGTTGATATATGGCAGAAACCAACACAACACTGTAAAGCAATTATCTTCCAATTAAAAACAAATTTAAATATATATATGCTGCTGCTGCTGCTAAGTCACTTCAATTGTGTCCAACTCTTAGCGACCCCATGGACCACAGCCCACCAGGCTCCTCCATCCATGGGATTTTCCAGGCAAAAGTACTGGAGTGGGGTGCCATTGCTTTCTCTGAAATATATATATATATACATTTTAATTAATCTTTGAATTTGAATTCAAATTCACTTTGAATTCATCTTCCCAAATTCTAGGCTACGATATTTCCTATACGCGAAGAGTTCCATGCTCTGGTGCACAGTGCTTGTATGCTGACTGCATACGTCATACGTGACCCCATCACTACACGTGGCTCCTGGCATGGTTTCATCTCTCCTCTGTCGTCTTCTGTTAGACAGCATGCTCTCCAGGGAGAGAATCTACCTCTGTCTTGCTTTTTCAAATACCTAGCACAATGCTTCCCACAGGAGAGGGAATCAGAAGATAGTCACAGTGGAACAGTATCCGAAGATATTTACAAATCACCTTGCCAAATTCAGTTAAGACATAAATGTTTTGACCTTATCAGCATCCTTCCATTTAAACAGCAGAAATTTCAAGGACAGTTCAATTCAGTTCAGTCACTCGATTTAGTCTGACTCTTCATGGCCCCATGGACTGCAGCATACCAGGCCTCCCTGTCCATCAATAACTACCCGAGTTTTCTTAAACTCATGTCCATCAAGTCAGTGATGCCATCCAACCATCTCATCCTCTGTCATCCCCTTCTCCTTCCGTCTTCAATCTTTCCCAGTATCAGCACCTTTTCAGATAAGTCAGTTCTTCACATCAGGTGGTCAAACTACTGGAGTTTCAGCTTCAGCATTAGTCCTTCCAATGAATATTCAGGACTGATTTCCTATAGGATGGGCTGGCTGATTCTCCTTGCAGTCCAAGGGACTCTCAAGAGTCTTCTCTAACACCACAATTCAAAAGCATCAATTCTTTGGCACTCAGCTTTCTTTATAGTCCAACTCTCACATCCATACATGACTACTGGAAAAACCATAGCTTTGACTAGACAGACCTTTGTTGGCAAAGTAATGTCTCTCTTTTTAAAAATGCTGACTAGGTTGGTCATAACTTTTCTTTCAAGGCGCAAGCATCTTTTAATTTCATGGCTACAGTCACCATCTGCAGTGATTTTGGAGCCCCAAAAAATAATCTGTCACTGATTCCTCTATTTCCTCAGCTATTTGCCATGAAGCGATGGGACCAGATGCCATGATCTTAGTTTTCTGAATGTTGAGCTTTAAGCCAACTTTTTCACTCTCCTCTTTCACTTTCAACAAGAGGCTCTTTAGTTCTTCTTCAGTTTCAGCCAAAAGGGTGGTGTCATCTGCATATCTGAGGTTATTGATATTTCTCCTGGCAATCTTGATTCCAGCTTGTGCTTCATCCATCCCAGTGTTTCTCATCATGTACTCTGCATATAAGTTAAATAAGGAGGGTGACAATATACACCCTTGACATACTCCTTTTCCTATTTGGAACCAGTCTGTTGTTCCATGTCCAGTTCTAACTGTTGCTTCCTGACCTGCATATAGGTTTCTCAGGAGACAGGTCAAGTGGTCTGTATTTCCATCTCTTGAAGAATTTTCCAGTTTGTTGTTATCCACACAAAGGCTTTGGCATAGTCAATAAAGCAGAAGTAGATGTTTTTTTGGAACTCTCTCGCTTTTTCAATGATCCAATGGATGTTGGCAATTTGATCTCTGGTTCCTCTGCTTTTTCTAAATCCAGCCTGAACATCTGGAATTTCACAGTTCACGTACTGGTGAAGCCTGTCTTGGAGAATTTTGAGCATTGCTTTGCAAGTGTGTGAGATGAGTGCAATTTTGCGGTAGTTTGAACATTCTTTGGTATTGCCTTTCTTTGGGATTGGAATGAAAACTGACCTCTTCCAGTCCTGTGGCCACTGAGTTTTCCAAATTTGCTGGCATACTGAGTGTAGCACTTTCAAAGCATCATCTTTTAGGATTTGAAATAGCTCAACTGGAATTCCATCACCTCCACTAGCTTTGTTCATAGTGATGCTTCCTAAGGCCCATTTGACTTCACATTCCAGGATGTCTGGCTCTAGGTAAGTGATCACATCATCATGATTATATGGGTTGTGGAGAGCTTTTTTTAATAGTTCTTCTGTGTATTCTTGCCACCTCTTCTTAATATCTTCTGCTTCTGTTAGGTCCATACCATTTCTGTCCTTCATTGAGCCCATCTTTGCATGAAATGTTCCCTTGGTATCTCAATTTTCTTGAAGAGGTCTCTAGTCTTTCCCATTCTATTGTTTTCCTCTTTCTTTGTATTGATCACTGAGGAAGGCTTTCTTAACTCTCCTGGTTATTCTTTGGAACCCTTAATTCAAATTGGTATATCTTTCCTTTTCTCCTTTACCTTTCACTTCTCCTCTTTTCTCAGCTATTTTTAAGGCCTCCTCAGACAACCATTTGGCCTTTTTGCATTTCTTTTTCTTGTGGATGGTCTTGATCCTTGCCTCCTGTACAATGTCATGAACCTCCTTCCACAGTTCTTGAGGCACTCTGTCTATCAGATATAATCCTTTGAATCTATTTCTCACTTGCAGAGCAAAATCCAATACTTTGGCCACCTGATGCAAAGAACTGACTCATTTGAAAAGACCCTGATGCTGGAAAGATTGAAGGCAGGAGGAGAAGGGGATGACAAAGGATGATATGGTTGGATGGCATCATCGACTCAATGCACATGAGTTTGAGTAAACTCCGGGAATTGGTGATAGATAAGGAGGCCTGGTGTGCTGCAGTCCATGGGGTTGCAGAGTCCGATGCGACTGAATTGAACTGAATGGTCTAGTGGTTTTCCCTACTTTCTTCAATTTAAGTCTGAATTTGGCAATAATGATTTCATGATCTGAGTCACAGTCAGCTCCTGGTCTGTGGCTCAGCTGATAAAGGATCTGGCTGCAATGCGGGAGACCTGGATCCTATCCCTGGGTTGGGAAGATCCCCTGGAGAAGGGAAAGGCTACCCACTCCAGTATTCTGGCCTGGAGAATTCCATGGATTGTATAGTCCATGTGGTTGCAAAGAGTCAGACACCACTGAGTGACTTTCACTTTCACTTTTCAAGAACAACATCATACTTAAAAAACAAAAGACTCTCACAGCTGACAAATTCTGGATTTCCCTAAAATTTGTTTTCATCTCTCTGAGTATGATGCCATTCTATTAGTGGAAAAGTTTATATAAAAAGGTATGAATTAAAATCTAACATAGCTTTAAGGACAGAGTTGCTGAATTTGAAAGTAACACACCAGACAATGCTAGAGCCAAACAACCTCACAAGGGGAAAAGAAAGCTTTAACTGTGCCAGCCTCCTGGTTGCTTTATAATCTGAACTGATTGCTGCCCAGAAAATGGGATTGTGTGGCAAAGATTTCATCTGACATATTTTTATGAATGTATATATATTCAATTTTAGATAAATAGAATACACACATTTACAAATTAAAAGGAAACTTTTCTTCTGCTTTAACAACTGTAACATAGAGCAAAAATAAATCATATTAATAATCACAGTTATACTATTAACTTCACTTGTCTTGTCAAAATGATGACAAAAGGGAAAAAGAGCATAATCGTAGGTGGATTTGGAATTGTAGGCTCTCCTCCTAGTTACACATCTGAGCGAATTAGTTACCACACATTCTGCCATGAGCCATAACCTCAACACAGCGTGGACATGGCCTATTTCATAGTTATATCACAGTCAAACAAACATGGGTACAAGGAAGTTTAAGAGTTGCTTCTTGCAATCAGATCTTTTCAGAAAGACAGATTTGCACATAAAACACACAAGTAAAGTCCAATTTCTATTCACTTAAATTATACAAATAATAAAGTCACATAATTCACTGCTTATAGATACACTGAACAAGATAGACCAGATGTGCTCTGAAAATATAACTGTGGTCAACAAAAGAGTCTGAAATGCAGTACTTGGATGCAATCTCAAAAATGACAGAATAATCTCTGTTCATTTCCAAGGCAAACCATTCAATATCACAGGAATCCAAGTCTATGCCCCAACCAGTAATGCTGAAGAAGTTGAAGTTGAATGGTTCTATGAAGACCTACAAGACCTTTTAGAACTAACACCCAAAAAAGATGTCCTTTTCATTATAGGGGACTGGAATGCAAAAGTAGGAAGTCAAGAAACACCTGGAGTAACAGGCAAA
>NW_011494808.1:10910532-10910956 GCF_000754665.1 Bison bison bison
GTTCCAAAGAATACCAAGAAGAGATAAGGAAGCCTTCTTCAGTGATCAATACAAAGAAATAGAGGAAAACAACAGAATGGGAAAGACTAGGGATCTCTTCAAGAAAATCAGAGATACCAAAGGAACATTTCATGCAAAGATGAGCTCGATAAAGGACAGAAATGGTATGGACCTAACACAAGCAGAAGATATTAAGAAGAGATGGCAAGAATACACAGAAGAACTGTACAAAAAAGATCTTCATGACCCAGATAATCATGATGGTGTGATCACTGAGCTAGAGCCAAACATCCTCGAATGTGAAGTCAAGTGGGCCTTAGAAAGCATCACTATGAACAAAGCTAGTGGAGGTGATGGAATTCCAGTGGAGCTATTCCAAATCCTGAAAGATGATGCTGTGAAAGTGCTGCACTCAATATGCCCT
>NW_011494808.1:10911183-10915540 GCF_000754665.1 Bison bison bison
TTGCCAACATCTGCTGGATCATAGAAAAAGCAAGAGAGTTCCAGAAAAGCATCTATTTCTGCTTTATTGACTATGCCAAAGCCTTTGACTGTGTGGATCACAATAAACTGTGGAAAATTCTGAAAGAGATGGGAATACCAGACCACCTGATCTGCCTCTTGAGAAATCTGTATGCAGGTCAGGAAGCAACAGTTAGAACTAGACATGGAACAACAGACTGGTTCCAAATAGGAAAAGGAGTTTGTCAAGGCTGTATATTGTCACCTTGTTTATTTAACTTATATGTAGAGTACATCATGAGAAACGCTGGACTGGAGGAAGCACAAGCTGGAGTAAAGATTGCCGGGAGAAATATCAATAATCTCAGATATGCAGATGACACCACCCTTATGGCAGAAAGTGAAGAGGAACTCAAAAGCCTCTTGGTGAAAGTGAAAGGGGAGAGTGAAAAAGTTGGCTTAAAGCTCAACATTCAGAAAACGAAGATCATGGCATCCGGTCCCATCACTTCATGGGAAATAGATGGGGAAACAGTGGAAACAGTGTCAGACTTTATTTTTCTGGACTCCAAAATCACTACAGATGGTGACTGCAGCCATGAAATTAAAAGACGCTTACTCCTTGGAAGGAAAGTTATGACTAACCTAGATGGCATGTTCACAAGCAGAGACATTACTTTGCCAATAAAGGTTCGTCTAGTCAAGGCTATGGTTTTTCCACTGGTCATGTATGGATGTGAGAGTTGGACTGTGAAGAAGGCTGAGTGCTGAAGAATTGATGCTTTTGAACTATGGTGTTGGAGAAGACTCTTGAGAGTCCCTTGGACTGCAAGAAAATCCAACCCGTCCATTCTGAAGGAGATCAGCCCTGGGATTTCTTTGGAAGGAATGATGCTAAAGCTGAAACTCCAGTACTTTGGCCACCTCATGCGAAGAGTTAACTCATTGGAAAAGACTCTGATGCTGGGAGGGATTGGGGGCAGGAGGAGAAGGGGACGACAGAGGATGAGATGGCTGGATGGCATCACTGACTCGATGGACGTGAGTCTGAGTGAACTCCGGGAGTTGGTGATGGACAGGGAGGCCTGGCATGCTGCTATTCATGGGGTCGCAAAGAGTCGGACATGACTGAGCGACTGATCTGATTTAATCTCATCCCACAAGCAATATACATGTATATGTTTTAATAAAAATACTGTGGTCTGTTCAGTTCAGCTCAGTCCAGTCGCTCAGTCATGTCCAACTCTTTATGACCCCATAAATCACAGCACGCCAGGCTTCCCTGTCCATCATCAACTCCTGGAATTCACTCAAAGTCATGTCCATTGAGTCGGTGATGCCATCCAGCCATCTCATTCTCTGTCGTCCCCTTCTCCTCCTGCCCCCAATCCCTCCCAGCATGAGTCTTTTCCAATGAGTCAACTCTTCGCATGAGATGGCCAAAATACTGGAGTTTCAGCTTTAGCATCATTCCTTCCAAAAAACACCCAGGGCTGATCTCCTTTAGAATGGACTGGTTGGATCTCCTTGCAGTCCAACCTTGTGGTCTGTTATGATTGTTTAAAGGCAATTTCTGTGAATGTCACACACATATTAATAACCACATGGCAAATACTTTTTTTAAATAATGAAAGAGAGAACCAGAAAGATATTACAAGAGGTCCTAAGGAGATCTCAGAGAGCAAACCTGTGTGGGCAACTGGAAATGCCTAAATGAAATGATAAACAGATGCAAAATTCATCAGTATCCACTAGGTAATAATCAGCTGCATTTGTTTGAAAATAATTCAGTTGCAATTTTACAAATAAGCAACATTTTCATTAGTAACAATTTTCTACAACTTATTTATAGGACATCCCACAATCATTTTCACCAATTTCAAGGACTTGCAGAATTTTTCCTAACAAGGTCTTTGGTTCATTTTTTTTTTTTTTTTTTAAAGACTTAACGGTATCCCATCACTCTGCACAAAAACAAGATTTCCTCATCTGATGCACCCCCATCTTTCCCAAGTTTCCCAAATGTTCTTTTTTCTATAAACATAATTTTAGAAACCATAAGACCTTCCTAAGAACAAAATAATGGCACTTGTAACATGGATGAACCTAGAGATTATCATACTAAGTGAAATAAGTCAGACAGAGAAAGACAAATATCATATGATAAAACTTACATGGGGATATTAAAAAACACTATCAAATGAACTTATTTACAAAACATAAATAGTCTGTAGAAAACACACTTACAGTTACCAGGGGATAAAGTGGGGAGGAGTAAACTGGGAGACTGGGATTGCCATACACACACCAGTATACACACCACTATATACAATAGATGAAACGAGTAAGGGCCTACTGCACAGCACAAGAGCTCTGTTCTATACTCTCTGATGACCTACATGGGAAAAGAATCTTAAAAAGAGTGAATGTATGTATATTAATAACTGATTCATTGTGTTGTACATTTGAAACTAACCCAACATGGTAAATCTGTTATAGTGTAATAAATTTTTTTTAAATCCTCCTTACCTAACATGAAAAATAACTTTTCCATCTGATGATTTATGTCTGAATTTTTTATAGGGAGTTAAAGACTACCAAAGGAGGGAAAATGAAGTTTATTAAGGTGCCAGGGTAAGGAACATATGACAACGTGAACATTCACTGACTACTTCACTCTGGGAGTAAGGGGTCAGGGGATTCAGGAATTCAAAGAATGTAGTTTGAAAACCAGCACTCTGGATAGAGCGTGGAATGAGTCTTCATGTCTGTACACAATTGGTTAAGAAAAATCCCTCTGTTCATCTGTCATAAGCGAGGTTTTTTTTTTTTTTTTTTTTTTTTTAATTGGAGGATAACTGCTTTACAACGTTGTGTTGGTTTCTGTCAAACAAGAATACAAATCAGCCACAGACATACAAATCAGCCATAGGCGTACAAATCAGCCATAGGAGTACAAATCAGCCATAAGAGTACAAATCAGCCATAGGAGTACACACAGACCCCCTCTTTGTTGAGCCTTCCTCCCACCGACCCCCACATTCAGCCCTCGAGGTGTCACAGGGCACGGGGCTGGGCTCCCCGTGTTACGACAGCAGACTCCCACCAGCTGTATATTTCACATGTGGTATGCTCGTCAGTGCTACTCTCTCAGTTCATTCCACCCTCTCTTTCTCCCACTGTGTCCACAAGCCTGTCCTCTACATCTGCATCTATTCCTGCCCTGCAAATACATTTCTCAGTGCATTTTTCTAGATTCCATATATACGCATTTATATATATATATAGTTTTCTTTCTGACTTACTTCACTCTGTGTAACAGACTCTAAGTTCATCTGCCTCGGTTCAACTGATTCCAGTTCATTTCTTTCTATGGCCAAGTACTATTCCATGGTATGTATGTACTGACACTTCTTTATCTATTTATCTGTTGATAGACATCTCGTTTGCTTCCATGTGCTGGCTATTGTAAATATTGCATCCAATAAGAATCTTGTGGACTAAGGTCATTAAAATGTCATGATTCTTTAACATCTTTAGCTGCTTAGAAAAACTATAGTGAAACAGAACTTTGATAACTCCTAGGCAAATACTACTATAACTAGAAAATTTTCATTGTTGCAAAGTAGCCTCTTAGACCAGGAGTCAGAAGCATATGGGTATGTTCACAACTACAGCCATTTTTAACATGGCCTGTGGACTAAGAATGGCCCAAGAATGGTTTTTATATTTCTACAGGGTTTTTTAAAAGTCAAATAAAACACAAAAAAATACATCACAGATCGCATAGGTGTCTTGCAAAGCCTAAAATATTTATCATCTGGCCTTTTACAGAAGAAATTTGCTGACCCTACTCTCAGACTACAATGTGAGATAAGGTTCATGCTGCAGATAAGCCTGGAAACACAAGATGAACTGCCCTTTACAGTGAGGCAAAGTACCAATGTGCTAACACCGTAACAGGGAAGAGCCTTTTGTGTTCTACTACAAGTTAATCACTAAAAGGATGTTTAAAGATTGCTGGGAGAAATATCAATAATCTCAGATATGCAGATGACACCACCCTTATGGCAGAAAGTGAAGAGGAACTCAAAAGCCTCTTGGTGAAAGTGAAAGTGGAGAGTGAAAAAGTTGGCTTAAAGCTCAACATTCAGAAAACGAAGATCATGGCATCCGGTCCCATCACTTCATGGGAAATAGATGGGGAAACAGTGGAAACAGCGTCAGACTTTATTTTCTGGGCTCCAAAATCACTACAGATGGTGACTGAAGCCATGAAATTAAAAGACGCTTACTCCTTGGAAGGAAAGTTATGACCAACCTAGACAGCATATTCACAAGCAGAGACATTACTTTGC
>NW_011494808.1:10915871-10942057 GCF_000754665.1 Bison bison bison
GATGGCTGGATGGCATCACTGACTCGATGGACGTGAGTCTGAGTGAACTCCGGGAGTTGGTGATGGACAGGGAGGCCTGGCGTGCTGTGATTCATGGGGTCGCAAAGAGTCAGACACGACTGAGCGACTGACCTGAACTGAACTGAAAGGGATGTTGCCTATAAGCTTAAATTATACATAATGGTCCATCTCTGGAAACTCTGCCTCCCAGGTAAGGAGTATTAAGCTAAAACACTTTTGTTTGGCTCACAGGAATTATCCTGACCCTGCCCACCTGTGAATGGCTGCAGGGAGGAAGAATTAACACATTCCCTTCTGGAGGCTGGCGGGGAACTAGGAAGCATGACTTTACTCTCTCCCCTTTCAGTATATAAAGAGACTGAATTCTAACTCAAGCAAGAGGGTTCTTTGGGGCATGAGTCCACCATCTTCTCAGTTGGATTTCGGAATAAAGTCTCTATTCACTTCCCCGACTTGTCTCTTGATGATTGGCCTGTTGTGTAGCAAGCAGAATGAGCTTAGACTTTGATAGCATGACAGACTTTCCTGAATTATTGTGACTGGAAGAGGTAAGTGGTAGGGAGGCACTGATTTTCTGAAAAGAGGGGACATTTTTATCAAAACAAAACAAAACTCATAGAAGGGATATCAAAATGGAAAGTGGAGTTAGGCAGGTAAAAACTGGTTTGGCTGGCAAGGAGAAGGAAAGGAGACACAAGAGGAAGCTAAGGAAATCAAGTTGACTCATTGTGCCAATAATGCCTTGCATGTCATGGCTCTCAGAACTAACTGCTGTCTGCTCACTGGTGGACACACAAGGGAAGTCATAGTGAGAATAAAAGCCAAACAAGCCAAATTACTCTCTAAGAAATACAGAACTGCGTTAACTTTTTTAAATTTCTGGATGCGCCCTGCAGCATGTGAGACCTTAGTTCCCAACCAGGGATTGCACACATGCCCCTTATTGGATGGCCAAACTGACGTGTTTCAATCAGGCTGGAGGTGGTCTGCCTGCAGGGTACCTGGATGATCCTGCAGGATCACTGCCTCCAAGCAGGTCTTCATGTACTACCGTGGCTGAGTCAGGATTCCTCAAACTGTGAAGAAAAGTAGGGCACCTCTTGCAGATTGACACGTGTCCTCTTTCCATTCTCTAATTCAGCCCATCTCTTCCATTTCTTCTGCAGCTGCTCTCATCAGAGTTCTCATCCACTTACCACTAAACCACTGTAACAGCTTCAGGGCAGGCTTTCACCTTGTATTCATGAGTTTCTTCCCCACAGAATAATCGTCTTCATTACCATCGTCTTCCCCATTGTTCCAGAACCTACTGTGGCCCCTCACTGGTAACAGGACCGGAAGAGAGACCAACACAAAGGCTTAATCCTCTCTCTCCACCGCCACCTTCTCTCTCTTATCTCTGTATCCAAAGAAAAGGACAGAACAGTCATTGTTTATACCAATGGCACTGTAACTGTGCTCCAAACCAAGAAAGGATGTCACTAAGAGGTCAGAAATGAAATTGAAGGATGAGAAGATAAATGGACGTGTTTAGTCCATTCATGCTGCTATAACAAAAATACCAAAACATTTCTTACAGCTAAGGAGGCTGGAAGACAAACATTTTTCACAGCTGAGAAGACTCATTGTCTGCTGAAAGCCTGCTTCCTGGTTGATAGCAGGAGTCAGGGAGCTCTCTCAGATCTGTTTTATGAAGGCACCAATCCCATTTTATGAGACCTCTACTCTCCTAACTCAAACCCAATCACCTTCAAAAGGCCCCACACTTCATAAAACCATCACATAGCGGGCTCAGATTTCAACACGCAAATGTGGGAGGAACACAAGTGTTTTGTCTATAGCGGTATCATATTTGATCTAGCAGTTTTAGAAATTTTCCCTAAAAATATTATAAAAGAGGTGCCCCAAAGTATCTGAATAAAGATGCATTTTGCAATACGATATCAAGGAGAAGACCCAATCAATAGGAAAATTGGTTAAATAAATTATGGTACACCCATATAAGGACTACACCAAGAAGATTAAATGACAAAATGGATACGTATATTCTGACATGGAGAGATAGCCACAGTGCAAATGATGCTATGTTGTTAAATTTAAAGCAGGTTATAAGCCCACATGTTTAGAGCAAACTCTTAATTCTATACAATGAAAAGAAAAGAATTTTCATTTCCTACTTCTTGTACTTGGTTATAATTTGAATTTCTTAAAATGAACACTTGTGTAATAAATAAAATATAATAAATAAATAAAGATAATTTTTATTTATACCTTTATTCACAGCCTTCTGAAACTCAACACAAGCCAATACTTCTGGCCATTCTGTCCTACTACTTCTCTTTCATGCCAACCCATGCTAACAATCACCAAATTATGCTTTTTAAGGCCCTTTCTTTGGCATTTTACTCAAGGTTTTCCCAGCTTGGAACATTCCCTGCCCAGCCTTGTTCTCTCCGTCTGCTCATCTTTCAAGATGCACCTCCAATTCTTGCTAGAAGTGTCTTCTGATCAGTCTCTCTGGAGTTGCTCAACTGTGCCTTTAAACTAGCACGTGCAGTTTACCCGAAACTTTCTTCATCTGAGATCCACATCCCTCATGGACGGCCTTCCCTGACATCCTGAGTCCTGGGAAATAGGAAGGAAACAGTTTATGTGCACTTTTTTAGAGAGAGTCCATATCTTTCAGCAGATAAACTGAAAGGAGGACAGATACTGTTTGTCCATACGCCTTTGCCTTTGCTGATATATCATCTTCAGCTTTAGGATATTTCTTCTATCATTTTCTCAAAACTTGACTTAAATCTTACATTATTACTTACTTTCACAAATATCTATGCTTCCTTTTCCCAAAAATGTTTTAATTGTTTTTTCAAATAAGGACCAAGTTATTTACTTTTTAATCCTATTAAAATTTGCACAAAGCACATAGTAGAAATTCAGAAAATGTGTGTTGAGTTGATGAGTATCTATACCCACAAGAATATGTGTGGAAAACTCTGAAAATTAATAAAGCTCAAAGCTTGGAGGGAAAAAAAAAGTGGGGGAAAGACCCAAAACAGAAACCCTATTCTTCAATGTCTTGCTGCGTTTTTATAATCAGGTGACTGACCATAAGTCACGAACCACCAAAAAAAAAAAACTGGGACAGAATCTGGCAGATAGAAAACTTTTCTCACGTGATGGCACATACTTAGAATAATGCTAAAATTATCTAGAGGTGATATTTCCCCAAAGAAATCACCAACAGGTCAATACAGGTACAAATGAAAGGAAACCTCATGTCAGATTTAACATAAATTTATATTATAAATTGTAACATTTTCCTTCAAAAATTAAGCACATTGAAGGAATTCCTATAGGAAGTAGAGATATGCTTGCATGACGTAGTTTCACTAATAATGAGGAACTTACTCTATCTTGAATGGTGCGGGCAAATTTTTATTCCCTGTTAAAGTGTTATCAGTTTGGGACATTGGGCACATCTCTTGGTGTGCCTAGATTCTGCTTCTCATCTCTAACACGAGAGAGGCTGAGACAGAACCACAATCGTCTGCCAGGTGATACACACAGTTTCTTCTCAATCTGGATTGTTAGGATAGGCACAAAATTATAAGTTAAAATGATCACAAGTTATTAAAGCAGAAAATTCACCAAATGGGAACAGTTACTGATAGCTCCTGAGAGGCTGTCTCCCAGCCTACAGTAGTCAGTAAGGTCCCCAAATGAAACTGAAACTTGCCAAAAAAAAAAAAGTAAAGAAAAATGTACTAACGTTTTAAAGAAAACAAACTTTTTAAAAGTTAATATCCATATAGCATGGAAGGGGGAAAGGGAGGAAACTCTTTATGGAATTTATCTATTGAATAAAATAATCCTGTTCAAGGAACCAGATGGAAATGTTTTATTACAATGACATGCCTAGTTAAATAGCCTGAAATTTCTGGGGCTAAACAAAGAAAGAGCTAAGCCATTCTAAATAAATGAACAGAAATCTATGGGTAAAGGCCAAAGAACGGGGTAGGGAAGACAGTGAGTGATGGGATAAGCCACATGACAGGGGAGAGGCTCACTCATAAACATCGGCTAATGAAAGGATGTCCCTGGCAGCCAGTAACTAAGACTGTGCTTCCAAGGCAGGGGGCTTGGATTTGATCCCTGGTCAGGGAACTAAAATCCCACATGCTGCCTGGAGCAACCCAAGAAGAAAAAAAAAAAAAAAAATTGTTGGCTGCTGAGATGATGTTGGAGCAGTAGAAAGAGCACGTTTAAGAACAGGGATGGCCAACAGTTACTTTTAACAGAAAGCAGCCATGATGCAAAACCTTTGCCACTCACATATTTTTATTGATGTCTGGTATTTCCGTATATGCCTTGGATGCGTTCCATCATGAGGAAAAGAAGGACAGTGATAGCTCTACCTGCAGGGGTCAGTGGGAAAGTATAGATAAGTTGAAGACTTCACCAAGACTGACAATGCAGTAGAAACAGAAAATCAGAGAAACAGGGGTTCAAGAGAACTTAAGCTCTTAGGAATTTGAAGGTATCTTGAGAAAGGCATTCAAATTCTTACAGAATATGGGGTGGATCCTTGGCTAATTTTATTTGGTTCATGCAGACAAAGTAGTTCAGTTGAGCTGAAATCTTGGTTCATTGAACATGGGTGTATTACAAATGAATATTCAAAATTTTATGACCTCCATAACTTGTTTTACACTCTAAACCCCTGGCTCCAGGATATATGTATTCACCCTCCTCTGACACTGGAATATTTTGAGAAACACTGGGCTGAGATCAAATGGTCCATATAAGTCTAACATTTGACATCCCTGGCAAAACATGATACTTTTACATTTTTTTTCTGTTAAGAAAAAAGGTACTCCCTTTCATAAAGCACTTACAGTTAAAGATGAGACATGATAACTGCAAAAATTTCATTTTATGTAAGAATATGTCTACCAAAGCGGAAACTGCAATTTGTTCGACTAGTGAAATTCCACAGCATAATTAGTCGCCTTTTTACCACACATGACGTGACGCTTAACTGAAAACTCCCTGCAAAGAGATTTTGCCATAACAGTATCTCCATGACATGGAGCTGTAAGTTGGAAACCAGCCTCTCAGATTTAATTCCTGGGACACTTCTGAAATTATCAATAATTTAGTATCTTTAAGCCTTTCATCAGCATTAGTGTCAGGCCGCAAATCTATCCAGGCAGACCTCTCCATCACCTGTAGCAAAAGTGACAGAAGCTGCAAATCAGAGAAAGCCAAATTACCTGTCAAGGCCTCCCACACCTAGAAAAACATTTCACAAAGATAGCTGATTAACTCATTCTCACATAGTCATTTACCCAACCTCCCAGAGTTCATCCAAAAGTAATTTCCACTACTTTAATAAGCAACCTATATAACTTGCTAATGAGAATATGTCAGAATATGGCTTTACAGAGTCATTATGGGAAATGTCACAGGTATGGGGTGATGGAATCTCCAAAATGTACTTAGTTCAAAAAATTGCACACAAAACTGTCTAGTGGAAAGTCTTCTGGAAATTTGTCATCATTCCATCACAGTTTGGCTAGGATTATCCAGGGGTTAAGTAGAAAACTGTGCTAATGCCAGCAAATAAGTAAGAACTGTAAAATAGTTACTTTATTAAGCTTCTTTAATAAAGACTATTCTAAATACTGTTTTTGTGAAATACTGAGGTAAGAAAATATACATGCTTCATTTTACCCATCTTTCGGTACCCTTGTTGGGTATGCTTGTATGGACTTTATCATCATTCAATCACTTTGATCCTATGTGTCTAAAAAACCAGTTAGGAAATTACCAGATCACTTGCAGAAAGTTGACAATGTGAAGAATTGGGGGCAGATGTTGAAGTGAGAATGTTATAAAACATCAGAAAGATACAAAAATAAGACAAGTAGATCTGTTTTCTTTTAGTACAGGAAGCCCAGAGACTTTCTTGGGTACTCTTAAGATGGTGAGGTCAAGGAATTCCCTCATGGTCCAAGTGGTTAGGACTATGGGCTTCCCTGCAGGGGACATGGGTTTGATCCCTGGTCATGGAACTAAGATCCAACAGGCTTCATAGTATGGCCAATTTGTATAAATAAATATATACAATTTTTAAAAATGGCAAAAAAAAAAAAATTAAAAGATGGTGAGATCCGCCTGGGACAAAGGCAATAGAGATCATTGTTCATAATATGAAAAGATTCACCTGTCAGTAATTGACTCCACTCTGACTGCAACTCATAAAATCTGCTGAGGATTTTAGCCAGCATTAAATATTTCTTTGTTGGCCAGATTTACAAGTAAGTAACTTCCAAGAATATAACCTTCAGCCCCTTAGCATTCCTTTCCCTTCATTATCTCTTGGAGGTAGGAGATACGACTTTAGTTTTCCTAGAAAATGCAACCTAGGAATTGTGCTCAACTGAACTTTGCTAGGGACAAATGTCCCAACTCCCAGATTAAAATTATTCCATGCACACCTGTGGCAGATTCATGTTGATGTATGGCAAAACCAATACAATTATTGTAAAGTAATTAGCCTCCAATTAAAATAAATTAATTTATACTAAAAAAATTATTCCATGTTGATCCTCCTACACACTACACACACACACATGTTTGTGTGTGCATGCTAAGTTACTTTAGTCATGTCCGATTTTTTGACCCCATGGACTGTAGCCTGCCAGGTTCCTCTGACCATGGGATTCTCCAGGCAAGAATGCTGGAGTGGATTGCCACTTCCTTCTCCATGCACATATATACACACCATTGTTATCTTGTTATTTTTAGGGAAATACTGTAATATTATCAATAACCTTATGCAGATGTGCAGATAACATCACCCTTATGGCAGAAAGTGAAGAGGACTAAAAAGCCTCTTGATGAAAGTGAAACATTCAGACTTAAACATTCAGGCTTAAAGCTCAACATTCAGAAAATGAAGATCATGGCATCTGGTCCCATCTGCTGCTGCTGCTGCTGCTGCTAAGTCGCTTCAGTCGTGTCCGACTCTGTGCGACCCAATGGATGGCAGTCCACCAGGCTCCCTGTCCCTGGGATTCTCCAGGCAAGAACAGTGGAGTGGGTTGCCATTTCCTTCTCCAATGCGTGAAAGTGAAAAGTGAAAGGGAAGTCGCTCAGTCGTGTCCGACTCTTAGCGACCCCGTGGACTGCAGCCTACCAGGCTCCTCTGTCCATGGGATTTTCCAGGCAAGAGTACTGGAGTGGGGTGCCATTGCCTTCTCTGTCTGGTCCCATCACTTCATGGGAAACAGTGGAAACAGTGTCAGACTTTATTTTTGGGGGCTCCAAAATCACTGCAGATGGTGATTTCAGCCATGAAGTTAAAAGATGCTTACTCCTTGGAAGGAAAGTTATGACCAAACTAGATAGCATATTAAAACTCAGAGCTATTACTTTGCCAACAAAGGTCCATCTAGTCAAGGCTATGGTTTTTCCAGTGGTCATGTATGGATGTGAGAGTTGGACTGTGAAGAAAGCTGAGCACCAAAGAATTGATGCTTTTGAACTGTGGTGCTGGAGAAGACTCTTGAGAGTCCCTTGGACTGCAGTCCATCCTAAAGGAGACCTGTCATGGGTGTTCATTGGAAGGAATGATGCTGAGGCTGAAACTCCAATACTTCGGCCACCTCATGAGAAGAATTGGGCAGGAGGAGAAGGGGACGACAGAGGATGAGATGGCTGAATGGCATCACCAACTTGATGCATATGAGTCTGGGTGAACTCTGGGATTTGGTGATGGGCAGGGAGGCCTGGCGTGCTGTGATTCATGGAGTTGCAAAGAGTCGGACATGACTGAGCGACTGAACTGAAATGAATTGAACTGTAATATAATAGTACCCACATATGTGATGGCTAATTTCCCTGATTGGAATTAAACATTTGCAAAAGAATTGCAGGTGTCTTTAAAATAATCAAGTTAGTCCCAAATGCAAGAAGCAAGAAAACAAATAATCCAGCAATCAGTACACCATCAGCATCATTAACTCTAATCTCGAGAGTCTACTCTTTTTAGATGGGAGAGGAAACTAAGAAAATCTCAAAGCTATACTATTATGACAGTCAATTACATTTTGATAGAACACTTTCATGCTTCCATCTGTAATTAAAGTCAGCAGTCTTATAAATTAAATTTCTATGAAGGGAAATTGGATGGGAGCAAAGGGAGTACTTAGTTGTTTCTAGGATAAAAGCTTAGAAATAGATTGTGTATAAGACAAACTATCTCTGAACAGTCCAAGTTACTGACCTACTTACTGGGCGTATTGTGATTAGGACATATATAAAACATCATAAGTATATTGTAAAATATTTCTTTTATTGACAGACTCCACAATAACTAATTGTTATTGATCCTAATTCAATGTTAGCTCCAAACAATGTATTTTAATATTGGAAATTTTTAATTATTATATGATAATCTATAAAGGAGCTTGAAGCTGCTGGAAATCATAAAGTAATGTTGCCAACCATGGTAGGTTTGATTTAAACCTCATCTCTTCTTCTATGGGCAGAGTGACTTCCCTGTGCTTTGATCTGAACTTTAGGTATGCGATTTGCTTGGGCAATGGGATGTTAGCAAACAGGACGCAAGCAGACCAAAAACTACTGACCTCGGTGGTCTTGCTCTTTTTGAAGTCTGTTGCCACCCTGAGAAGAAGATTCTCGGGCTGACTGCTGGCCCCAGAAAGGAAATAAAAGTTGAGCAGCACCAACCCAAGCTGAGTGCAGCCCAGAATCAGCTTCGCACAGAACACAGGTATAGGAGGTTAGCTCAAGTGGGGCCAGCATAGTCCTCCCAGTGAGCAGTGTAAACCAGACACCACAGCCACTGACCTTCAGGTACGTGGGAGATGGCAGCTATGGTTCTTTTATAGTCCTCCCAGTGAGCAGTGTAAACCAGACACCACAACCACTGACCTTCAGGTACATGAGAGATGGCAGCTATGGTTCTTTTATAGCACTGTATTTTGTTGTAGTGGCCAAGTGATAAACCTATCAAATAGAGCCTAAATTCCTTAACACAGAATCTATCATTCTCCGTGGTGTCCAACAGGTTGCATTTACATGATTTAGTCATTTATTCATTCAATTAACAAGTATTTGAGAATCTACCACATTTCAGTTACTATTCTGGCACTATTCTGGGTATATAGTGGTTAATAAAAAGTCACACAATTATGAAGATGACATTCAAGAAGACAGAGAAAGTAATAAATAAACATTAACACGACAGGGTGTGACAGCTTCCACAAAGAACAAAGCCAAATAAAACCAGGGCAAATGATGATGATAATATGGTGGCCAAAGAATATCTCCATAAATGGGGACATTTAAACAGATATCTGAAATAAAAGGAGAAATAGATGTGTATCTCAGAGAAAAGAATTCCAACAGTCAAAAGGAACAGATAATGCAAAAATCCCAAAAAGTACATATTAAGTGTATTTCAGTAAGGCTGGTATTTTGAAACACAATAAGAAAAGTTAAAGATAAAATAATCAAAGCATTTACATTACACAAAATTAAACTCACAAAGGAAGATAGAGAAGAGAGAAGCAAACAAACTATAAAACAGATAAAAAGCAATTAACAAGGTGGAAATATTAGGTCAATAATTACTACCAATAACCTATAAATAGCTTTTAATAATCAGTTTATATGCAAATTAATTAAACTCACCAAAGAGACAGAGTAGCAGAGAGGATTAAAAAACACAACCATCAACTATACGCTGGCCATAAGAGATCTACTTTTGGTTTAATGACACACACTGGCTAAAAGAGATAGAAAAAGACATTCCATGAAAATTGTAACAATAAAGATAGGGCCTGACTATACTTGTTTCAGATAAAATAGAGTTTAAGTCATAATTATCACAAGTGACAAAGATCATTACATAATGACAAAAGGTTCAATTCAACATGTAGATATGACAGTTATAAGTGTATATGCACCCTAGAGCTGCTTGTTCTAAATGACTGTGTGGATGGAGTCAATGGAGCCTCAGAAACAAACCTTCTGGACCAAAGACCAATAGCTTTATTGGGCTCTTTTATAACACTGTGCTTTGGGAAGGACTTGTCAAGACTTGTTGAGTTGGTGGTACATATTTCACCATCTCAAATACAGGTGTGCATGAAGAAGAAGGCAAAAAGTAGTCTGTATTTTTCACAACTGATACTGCAGTCTAGAATACTACAGAAACATAACCCACACAGCCACAACTGGTGATATAACTCATTATAATGAACACCAGAGAGGAAAGGAACAAGGTCTTGCATATTCCAATGAGCCTGGGTTTAGAAACCTGGTTGGTCTGGCAACTTGCTTTATCTCATTATACTTGCAGCTGATCTCTGATAAGGCCTTTTCATTCTGCACCTATTCTGCATCATATCACAAATATAATTGTGTTAAGCTGTGAATGAATGGAGGAATAAATAAATAAGCACCCAACATTACAGCATGGTGCCCTAATAGATCTCAAGGGAGAAATAGCCATATAATAATACTGGCAGACTTAAACAGTCCCATTGTAACAATGGACAGCTCACCTGGAAAGAAGATCAGTAAGGAAATAACTAACTTAAACCACACTATAGAAAAGAGTACCTAATAGACATTTAAATATCACACTTATCAGCAGAATACACATTCTTCTCAAGTGCACAAGCAACATTTCTAGGGTAGATCACAGGCTGGACCACAAAACAAGTTTTAACAAATGTAGTAAGACTGAAGTCATTACATGCATCTTTTCCAATCATAGTGGAATGGAAGTAGGAAATAGAAGGTAAATGGGGAAAAAAATCACAAGTACTTGTGAATTAAACAACACATGCTTGGACAACATTTGGTTTAAAGAAGAAATCAAAAGGGAAATTCATTCATATTAAGAAAAATGAAAATTAAATACAACATAGGAAAACATTTGAGGTAAAGCAAAAACAGTACTAAAAGGGAAGGTAATAGTGATGAATAAACATACATAAATAACTTATCATTACAGATCAAGTGAGTAAAAGAAGAAGAAACAAAGTCTGAAGTTAGGAGAAGGAAAGAAATAATAAAGATTAAAGCAAAAATAAATGAAATTAGAATAAACAGGATAGAGCAGAAAAAACTGATAAAACTGAGTTTGTTCTTGGAACAGATAAACACCACTGACAATATCTTAGCTAGATTATGAAAAAGAGCGCAAAATCAGAAATGGAAGAGGAGACAATACAGATGATCCCATGGAAATTTTTGTAAAAAGATCATAAAGGACTACTATGAGTAATTATACACCAATAAATTGGGCAACCTAGAAGAAATGGATACATTCTTAGCAAAATAAGAGACTAAAACAGGAAGAAACAGCTTAAATTGGACAAATTACAAATAATGAACCTGAAAATCAGTAATCAAAATCTTTCCAACAATGACCAAATAAATGGCTTCACAAGTGAATTTTGCCAAAAAATTGAAGTAGAATTGGCAACAATTTTTCTTAAACTTTTCAAAAAAAATTTTTTTTCCAAGGGAACTTTCAAACACTCTATGAGGCCAGCATCTCTGATACCTAAGCCAGAAAACTACATGTCAATATCCTTGATAAAGATGGATACAGAAGTCCTCAACAAGTGATCAGTAAACCAAATTTGGCAGCACATTAAAAAAACTTACATCATGAAACTGAAATATCAGGATGGTACAATTTAAATCAATAAATGTGATACATCATATAAACAGAAGGGATTTTTAAAAATCACATGATCATCTCAATAGATGCAGGAAAAGCTTTTGACAAAAATCAATATCCTTTAGTGAATAAAAAGTCTCAGCAAATTATACATAGAAGGACTTTAACACAATAGAGGTTATATTTGAAAGCCTGTAGCTCACATCATACTCAGTGCAGAAAAACTGAAAGCTTTTCCTCTGAGATCTAAAAAGGCAAAGATGTCCAGGCTCACTACCTCTATTTCAGTTCAGTTCAGTCACTCAGTCATGTCTGACTCTTTGCAACTGAAGAACACCAGGCCTTCCTGTCCATCACCAACTCCCGGAGCTTCCTCAAACTCATACCCATCAAGTCAGTGTTGCCATCCAACCATCTCATCCTCTGTCGTCCCCTTCTCCTCCTGCCTTCAATCTTTCCCAGCATCAGGGTCTTTTCAAATGAGTCAGCTCTTCACTTCAAGTGGCCAAAGTATTGGAACTTCAGCTTCAACATCAGTCCTTCCAATGAATATTCTGGACTGATTTCCTTTAGGATGGGCTGGTTGGATCTCCTTGTAAGTCCAAGAGACTGTCTAGACTCTTGTCCAACACCACAGTTCAAAAGCATCAATTCTTTGGAGCTCAGAGTTCTTTATGGTCAAGCTATCACATCCATACATGACTACTAGGAAAACCATAGCTTTGATTAGATAGACTTCATTGGCAAAGTAATGTCTCTGCTTTTGAATATGCTGCTTAGGTTGGTCATAGCTTTTCTTCCAAGGAGCAAGCGTCTTTTCATTTCCTGGCTGCAGTCACCATCTGAAGTGATTTTGGAGCACAAAAAAATAAAGCCTGTCACTGTTTCCATTGCTTCCCCATCTAGTTGCCATAAAGTGATGAGACCGGATGCCAAGATCTAGTTTTTTTGAGTGTTTAGTTTTAAGCCAGCTTTTTCACTCTCTTCTTTCACTTTCATCAACAGGTGCTTTAGTTTTTCCTTGCACTTATCTGAGGTTATTGATATTTCTCCCAGTAATCTTGATTCCAGCTTGTGCTTCATCCAGCCCAGTGTTTCGAATGATGTGCTCTGCACATAAGTGAAACAAGCTGGGTGACAATATACAGCCTTGATGTACTCCTTTCCCAATTTGGAACTAGTCTATTGTTCCATGCTTGGTTCTAACTGTTGCTTCTTGACCTGCATACAGATTTGTCAGGAGGCAGGTAAGGTGTTCTGGTATTCCCATCTCTTTAAGAATTTTAAATTTGTTGTGATCCACACAAAGGCTTTGGCATAGTCAATAAAGCAGAAATAGATGTTTTTCTGGAACTCTCTTGCTTTTTCAATGATCTCACAGATGTTGGCAATTTGATCTCTGGTTCCTCTGTCTTAACTAAATCCAGCTTGAACATCTGGAAGTTCTTGGTTCACATACTGTTGAAGTCTTGCTTGGAGAATTTTGAGCATTACTTTGCTTCTATTACTTCTATTTAACACTATGAATACTAGAAGTCCTAGCCAAAGTATTAAGACAATAAAAATAAATAAAAGAAATACAAATCAAAATGAAGTAAAATTATCTGTTTGAAGGCAGCACAATCTTATGTAGAGAACACTAAAAACACCCTCCAACAGTAAAGAATCTGTCTGTAATGGAGAAGACCTGGATTAGATCCCTAGCTGGGGAAGATCCTGTGGAGAAAGGAACGGCAACCCACTCCAGTTGCCTGGAGAATCCCATCGACAGAGGAGCCTGGTGGGTTACAGTCTGTGAGGTCACAAAGAGTCAGACATGACTGAACCATTAACACTGCTACTAAAAACAACACCAAAAACTTCTGGAACCAATAAGCAAACTCAGTCCAGTGGGGGATACCAAAAAAATACATGCACAACAATTAGTCACATCTCTATATATGAACAATGAGTTCCAAAAAGGAATCTAAGAAAGCAATCTCATTTATAACAATGTCAAAAAGAATTAATTGCTTAGCAATAAATTTAACCAAGAACATGAAAAATTGGTACACTGGAAACAAAAACACTCATAAAAGAAATTTAAGCAGACACAAATTCTGTAAACTTTAAAGATGCCAATGAATTTGAAGATTTATTTCACATGGAATATTTCAAACAAATAGAAAGACATACCCTGTTCTTGGATTGAAAGACTCAATATTGTTAAAATGACTTACTACCCAAGGCAATGCAATCCCTATCAAATTACCAATGGCATTTTTCACAAAACTAGAACAAATGCTCAGATTTGTACAGAAACACAAAACAATTGTGATAAAAACGTGGAGCTGGAGGAATCACAACCCCTGTGTTCACACTACATGTAAATCAAGCTGGCATTGTCCAGGGACAGAAACAGTGGAACAGATCAGTGCACTAGCACAGAAAGCCCGGAAGTGAGTCCATACACTCATGACCAAGCAACTATGACAGGTGAGGCGAGAGCAGACAATGGAGGAAAGACAAGCTCATCAGGAAGCAGTGCTAGGAAAACTGGACAGCTACATGTGAAAGAATGAAATCAGAATATGCCCTAACATCACAGCAATGTTTTTTTGGTTCTGTTTCCTAGAATAATGGAAAAAAAAAAAAAGAAATAAATAGGATCTAACTAAGTTTAAAATATTTTGCATAGTAAAGGAAACCATTGACAAAACAACAAGGCAACCTAAGGAATGAGATAAAATATTTGCATATGATATGATCAACAAGGGATTATTTTCCAAAAAATACAAGCAGGTCATACAGCTTAATATATAACAAACAAATAAAACAACCCAATCAAAAAATGGTCTGACAACCGAATTAGACATTTCTCCAAAAAAGGCACACAGATGGTCAACAGGTGCACAAAAAAATTCTCGACACTACTAATAATTAGAGAAATGCAAATCAAAACTACAATGAAATATTACTTCACACTAGTTAGAATGGCCATCTTTTTTAAAATTTACAAATAATAATGATAAATGCTGGAGAGGATATGGAAAAAAAGGAACCCTCATGCATTGTTGATGGGAATGTAAATTGGTACACCCACTTTGGAAAAAGATATGGAGGTTCCTTTAAAATCTAAAAACAGAGTGACCATATGATTCTATAATCCTACTCCTGTATATATAGTTAGAAGAAACTCTAATTTGAAAAGATACATGCATTTAGTGTTCGCAACAGTACTATTTACAATAGCCAAGACATGGAAGCAACCTAAATGTCCATCAACACATGAATGGATAAAGAGCTGGTGTATATATACACAATGGAATATTACTTAGCCATTAAAAAGAATGAAATAATGTCATTTGTGGCACATGAATGGAGCTAGAGATGATCATATTAAGCAAAGTGAGTCAGATAGAGAAAAACAAATATAACACATATGTAGGACCTAGAAAAATGATAAATACAATTATGTAAAGTTTAAAAATAAAATAAAATTAATTAAAAAATGATAAATACAAATGAACTTATTTACAAAAGAGAAGCAGACTTAACAGACATGGCAAACAAACTTATGGTTATGAAAGGGGAAAGGGAACAATTGATTTTAATAAAAAGAAATTAAAGCAGACACAGAGAACTGGAAAAGCATTCCATGCTCACAGACTGGAAGAATTAACATCAATAAAATGTTTACACTTCTCAAATCAACCTACAGTTTCAATACAATTTCTATACAATTTCAATACCATTTCTAAACTGTCAATAGCATGTTTTACAGAAATCAGTTCAGTTCAGTCGCTCAGTCCTGTCCGAGTCTTTGTGACCCCATTAACTGCAGCATGCCAGGCCTCCCTGTCCATCACCAACTCCCAGAGTTTACTCAAACTCATGTCCACCAAGTCAGTGATGCCATCAATCATCTCATCCTCTGTCATCCCCTTCTTCTCCTGCCTTTAATCTTTCCAGCATCAGGGGTTTTTCTAATGAGTCAGTTCTTTGCATCAGGTGGCCAAAGGACTGGAGTTTCAGCTTCAGTATCAGTCCTTTCAGTGAACACTCAGGACTGGTTTCCTTTAGGATGGACTGGTTGGATCTCCTTGCAGTCCAAGGGACTCTCAAGAGTCTTCTCCAACAGAACAGTTCAAAAGTATCAATTCTTCGGTGCTCAGCTTTCTTTATGGACTACTGGAAAAGCCATAGCCTTGACTAGATGGACTTTTATTGGCAAAGTAATGTCTTTGCTTTTTAATATGCTGTCTAGGTTGGTTATAATTTTTTTTCCAAGTAGTAAGCATTTTTTAAATTTCAGAAATAGAAAAACAACATCAAAATTAATATGGAACCACAAAAGCCCTTGAATAGGCAAAGCAATCTTGAGGAAGAAGAACAGCTGGAAGCATCACAATTCCTAATTTTAAAATGTATTACAAAGTCACAGTAGTCAAAATAGTACAGTGCTGGCACTAAAACAGACAGACAGGTTAATGGGGAAGAATAGAGACCTTAGAAATAAAGCCACACGTACATAATCAACTGATCTTTGACAAGAACACACAGTAAGAGAAAGACAATCTCTGCAATAATGGAAAACTAGATATTCACAAGTGAAAGACTGACACTTATCTCTCATCTTTTTCCATACAAAACAGTAACACATACTCCAAATGCACTGAATACCTAAAACAGTACATGCCCTAGAAGAAAAACATGGGAGAAAAGCTTTAGGCAATGATTCTTGTATACAACACCAAAAGCACAGACAGACAGCAAAATGAAAAATATACACGTGGGATCTTTGTTGCTGTTCAGTCACTGTCGTGTTTGACTCTTGTGAGCCCAGGAACCACAGAACACCAGGCTTCCCTGTCCTTCACTGTCCCACAGAGTTTGCTCAAACTAATGTCCACTGAGTCGGTGATGCCATCCAATCATCTCATCCTCTGTCGTCCCCTTCTCCTCTTGCCTTCCATCTTTCCCAGTATCAGGGTCTTTTCCAATGAATTGGATCTTCATATCAGATCCTTCCAATGTATATTCAGGCTTGATTTCCTTTAGGAATTACATCAAGCTGAAAAGCTTCTCCACAACAAAAAAATCACCAACAAAATGAAAAGGCATTCTACATAATTTGTAAACCATATATCTAATATATATCTAAAAAGCAGAGACATTACTTTGCCAACAAAGGTTCATCTAGTCAAAGCTGTGGTTTTTCCAGTAGTCATGTACAGATGTGAGAGTGGGAACATAAAGAAAGCTGAGCCCCAAAGAATGGATACTTATGAACTGTGGTGTTGGAGAAGACTCTTTAGAGTCCCTTGACTGCAAGGAGATCCAACCAGTCCATCCTAAAGGAAACCAGTCCTGAATATTCACTGGAAGGACTGATGCTGAAGCTGAAACTCCAATACTTTGGCCACCTGATGCGAAGAACTGACTCATTGGAAAAGACCCTGATTCTGGGAAAGATTGAAGGTGGGAGGAAAAGGGGACGACAGAGGATGAGATGGTTGGATGGCATCACCAACTCGAAGGACATGAGTTTGAGCAAGTTCCGGGAGTTGGTGATGGACACGGAGGCCTGGCATGCTGCAGTCCAGGCACTTGGACCGGCAGTCTGGGGTCGCAAGAGTCAGACATGACTGAGCAAACTGAACTGATATATCTAATAAAATATTGATATCCAAAATATATAAAGAACTTTTACTACTAGCAGCAAAAAAATCCCAAATAACCCACTTTTTAAATGGGAAAAAAGCTGAATAGATATATCTCTAAAGGTGACATACAAATGACCAAAGATACGTAAAATGATACTCAGCATCACTAATTTTCAATGAAATACAAGTCAAACCCACAAAAGTTATCAGCTCAAAACAAAGAACAAATGTTAGCAAGGATACAAAATAAAGAACTCTTTCACACTATTGGTGGGAATGTAAATTGTTACAGACACTAGGGAAAACAGGGAGGATTTTTGAATAGGGAGGGTTCTTACTTCACTTCCCTGGTGGCTCAGATGGTAAAGTGTCTGCCTCCAATGTGGGAGAACCAGGTTAGATCCCTGGGTCAGGAAGATCCCCTGGAGAAGGAAATGGCAACCCACTCCAGTATTCTTGCCTGGAAAATCCCATGGACAGAGGAGCCTGGTGGGCTACAGCCCATCGGGTCCCAAAGAGTTGGACACGACTGAGTAACTTCACTTTCTTCTTTCTTATTTAAAAAAATAATAATAGAACTACCATGTTACCCAGCAGTCTCTCTTCTGAGAATATATACAAAGGAATCAAAATCAAAATTTCAAAGAGATACCCGCACTCCCATATTTGTTGCAACATTATTCACAATACCCAAACGTGAAAGCAACTTAAGAAAGCAAGGGACATTAGGTACACCAAGTGAAATAAGGAAATACAGAAAGATACATGATGTATTTACATAATCAAAACAGTCAAGTTCCTACAAGTGGAAAGTGGAATTGTGCTTGCCAGGGAAAGGCAGGGGAAAGACGGCAGTATGAGTCAAACAGCACAAACTTTCAGGTATAAAAGATGAGTAAGTCCTAGAGATCTACTGTTCAGCATGGTGACCACAGTTAACATACTGTATTATATGCTTAAAATTTGCTAAAAGGGTAGATTTTAAGTGTTCTTGTCATAAGAAAAATAACAAAGAAAAGGTGGGAAGGAACTTTCAAAGACCATGGATAAGCTTATGGCATAGATTGTGATGATCATTTCTCAGGTATATACTCTCTTCAAACTCATCAAGTTGTATACATTATGCACAACATTTGCTATGTAGAAAAACAAAAAGAAACACAGTAAGGGAAAGGATGGGAGGTTATGGTATCAGAGAGTAACAGGAAGCTAGACCAGGTAGAACTTGAGGCTCTGCTTTTACTCTCAGTGACTGAACATGCCTGTCACTGATACGCAGTGACCTAAGTCTCCATCCACCATCTCTCTGTCCATCCAGCTATCTACCGACCTGTCCCACATGCCTGTCTAGCTATCCTCCATGAATCTTTATTTATCCATCTTCCTATCACCTTGTGACCTATGTATAAATATCAGTGTCCATGCCATGACTTTCCTACTAGATTTTGAGATTCTTGATGGGTGGGGCTGTGACTTACTCATGTCTTTATTCTATGACATTTTGTAATCTGTCAAAAAATAGTCAAATTAATTAACAGTGCACAAATACATGGACATCAACTAGCACAAAAATCTTGCTCCTTATATTTTTAATACAAGAATACAGTTATTGCCTTGGTAGCATGGTCCTTGAGATCAAAGGCTACATATACACTGTGTAATCCTAGGTAGAAGCAAAGGGTTAGAAGCAGCTCGTAAGTGTGATTGCTAACCTGAGGCTCTCCTTAGGAAATTCATCACCTAGAGTACATATGGATAGTTCTGACAGGCCTGTCTCTACCTCTTTCACTCTCCTTAATCTGAGCGCCTGGAAGCTTTTGCCTTAATAGCAATACTGACAAGCACTTTGGTTGACAGATACTTTCTTTGACTCTATGCCTAAACAATATAAATAATAAGCTCAGTGTTGGGGTATATCTGCAAAGCAGCTACATTCATTTCCAACTACCTAGTCCTGATCTCAGTCACGCTGAAAAACAGTGACCCTGAAATCCATGCAGGGATTTGAATAAGATGAGAGAAAATTCCACAAAATAGATTGTGTGGCCCAGGAGAAATCGATATGGCTTTATTTACTTTAGAGGAGGCAATTCTCAGACCCAGCAGTTACATGATGTGTAAAGAGGATTTGGTCTAAGTTTTATGGCCTTCCTTCTGAAGAGCAGGCATGTGAGTTACCTGGATAGCCAAGAACGATGGAGGCCACCAGAGACCCAAGGGTGCCCTCACTGTCGCCTCGTAAATGAAGCTACTGTAAACTAGTTTGTTGCACAGTAGAAGAGGGACAAGAGTGGAGGAGAATCAAGAGGAACTGTCTTGTAGGACCGACCCTACCATCTTGCAGGATCTTCAGCCACTTGTTGAAAACAGTTCCTCGGTGAACAAGGTAATGATGATAATAGAACTCCGCAGTCAAGGTTCAAATTGATTCTTGTGAATTTGTTTCCCCATAGAAATTGCTCTAAAATTTGAATGCATCTCAAGATCTATTTTGGATGGTAAAATAATACTGGAAAAAATAGTCTTTTCCACAAATTCTGAAAAGAATGATGGAGCTCTTCCTAACAGGTATTTGGACACACACACAGACTCCTCTACTTTATTCCAAGTCTGATTCACAGTCCAGGCTGTGAGGGCAGATAAGAGTATATGTGAGGGTTTTCTTTTAAGACTCTCAACTTTGAAATGAGGTTATTTCATGCTTCTAAGTCACAGAGAGAGCGAGCTTTGTAAGCAGTTGCCTCCCAGCACCTGTGCCAGATCTTCAGAGACTGAATTCTTTCCTAGCTGAAGACGCGTTTCGGGAACAATAGCAGGAGCTGGTTTTTCTCCGCGGTCAGTTCTCCGGCTGAACAATGAGGATGCAGTGAGGCACGTGTGATCAGGTTGAGATGGCCGGGCAGAATGCACACGGACTGGATTTCGTCGGATTTCCCCAGACGGTGTTCTCGCTGTGCCCTTCTCTCGTGCCTGACGGGTCAGGGGAGTCTGTCGTCACGCCTCTGTTTTTCCTGTACAAGGGGATTGTTTTCCCTGCTGAAGTGTACTTACCTCAGAAGATGAAAAGA
Organism: Bison bison bison; assembly: GCF_000754665.1. Taxonomy (NCBI): domain Eukaryota; kingdom Metazoa; phylum Chordata; class Mammalia; order Artiodactyla; family Bovidae; genus Bison; species Bison bison. The sequence continues at coordinate 10,936,337 of NW_011494808.1, forward strand.
CTGTCGCTGAGTATTTTGATTATTTTTGTGTTTATGTGTCTTTTTCTTTTTTCTGCTGCAGCTTCCCTGGAGCATGCATTATGACTGCAACAATTCACACTATCATCACCATTAGCATGAATCTGAACCTCTCTGTTCTTTTTATGTTTCTCTTACAAAGTAGTATATAATGGGAAGTGTCCTTCAGGTATTCCAGAGCCAAGTCTGTACATTCATTTCAACAAAGTGAGGTTTTGCCTTTTTATTTTCATTGGTCTCTTTTGTGTGCTTCTAAAGCCCGTTATTTGTGCCTCTTAAAAGGACTTGCTGTATTTTGCTTTGTGTTCTTTCCACTCCACTTCTGGTTTCTTGTCCACAGAATAAAGATTCTTTGAAAGTCTTAAACACCCTTGCATCTCTCTCAAAGTATACTTCAGTGCCTGGCAAATTATCAACATTAATAATTTAGTAAATAAAAAAAGACAACGAAAGAATGAGTGAATGATGGCATTCCCCATTTTTACTCACACTGTGTAGCCAATGCTATTTTATCAATGAATTCTTTGCCAGCAGGAGCTATCCTTGAGAGCTGAAGAAAAAATGGTCTCCTCTTTTTCCCTTGGATTGCTAGCTGAGCATGTGTAAATACTGCAGATCAGGGCTTGATTCTCTTCTGATCCTAATGATGATTCAAATGATGAAAATCAGTTCTCAGTCTGAAGCATGCATGCTGCTGCTACTGCTGCTAAGTTGCTTCAGTCGTGTCCAACTCTGTGTGACCCCATAGACGGCAGCCCACCAGGCTTTCCCGTCCCTGGGATTCTCCAGGCAAGAACACTGGAGTGGGTTGCCATTTCCTTCTCCAATGCATGAAAGTGAAAAGTCAAAGTGAAGTCACTCAGTCGTGTCCGACTCTAGCAACCCCATGGACTGCAGCCTACCAGACTCCTCCATCCATGGGATTTTCTAGGCAAAAGTACTGGAGTGGGGTGCCACTGCCTTCTCCGTGAAGCATGCATAGAATCACCTAAAATGCATGTTAAAATACAGATGGCTGAAGCTCATCCAGCTTTTTATTCGGCAACTGTGAGAATTTGCCTGAGGATTTGTTCCTGGGTGATGCTGATGCTGCTTGTCCAGGGACCACACTTTGAGAAACACTGGGTCACCAGTCACCTGGGGAACTTATGTGCCAAATTTGAGGCTTTAGTTAATTATCAGGATAAAGGTCTAAAAAAGAAGAGAAGAGTCAGTTGAGACATTTTTAGTCTTCTAGTTGGGAAGTTCGAAATCACCGATTATAAATGGGAAGTCTGAAGATACACACCAAATATAGTGCTTGCCAAGTTCCAAATATACGGAATCATCAATAGACAAGAGGAAAATCAGAAAGGACTGTGTCTTGGTATAGTCAGGTTACTATTTAATAACAATTTGTCAGTAAACAGGAATGTACCCCCAACCTTACTGCTTGCTCAACAGTCGTTGAATTACATATGCTAGATACATAATGAGTTTGAAGTTAATTCTACAGAGGTCCCCAAAGTATAATGTTGGGCCAATAATTTTCTTTGCTTAGTTGAAATCTACATCTTTTCTTCAGCTATTAAAGAATAAAAATACTTTAGGGCAGGGGTATGGGGGAAAATTGGATGAAAGTAGTCAAAAGGTACACACTTCCAGTTATAAGATAAATGATGTAACGTACAACATGATATTAATAAATATAATTAACACTGCTGTATATTATTTATGATAGTCATTAGGAGACAATCTTTTAAAGAGTTCTCATCACAAGGAATTTTTTTTCTCTTTCTTTTGTGTGTAAATTAGCTGATAGATGTTCACTAAATGTATTGTTGTAATCTGTTCATGAAGTATGTAAGTCAAATCACTGTGTTGTACACCTTAAACTTATGCAGTGCTGTATGTCAATTATATTTCAATAAAATTGAAAAAAAATAGAAAAAGAAAAAAAAGTCAAAAAAATGACACTTTAAATGACCTTCCTAAAAATAAGACAGTTGGGAAGACTGATGCACTGACACTCAATTATCAATATTTACATTGAAAAGTTAATTTTAAACTAAATGTAGCACCAAAGATAAAAATAATTCTCTTATTAAGACATTCTTGGATTTTAAGTGATATGCAGTGATTTTAAGGGATATTTCTGTATACTTCCTAATACAGATTTTGTAAGTTCATGGTAAAATAGCAATGAAGAGACAGTAAACACATCTTACTAAAATTAAAAGTAAGATTTACTGTCAAGCAATATCCAAAACCTGGGAGGTATTCCCACTGGTGAAGGGCTGACAGATCCACACTTCAGGCTGAAATCAGTGATAGCTAGGTAGAAAACTAATGGATAAAACACGAGAATTCAATAAACTCCAGGTGTATCAATTAGTGATAGCATTTGGCTGTGAGTAAGCATTTGACAAAATAGGGATCTTAAATAGGGTTTATTTTTTTCTCATATAACAAGTTTGGAGATGGATCATTCTCCTGTAATCAAACAAATCAATAAAAGCATAAGGAAAATGGAAATTAATCTGAAAGTAGACAACAGTAGAACAGATAAACTCAAAAGCTAATTCTTTAATAATTTTAATGCAAAGAACAAAATTCCGGACAGTCTAACTCGGGAAAAGTGATATCCACAAAATAAGAAAGTATAAGAGGCTATGCACCCCTCCTCCCCCTGACCCCCACAAACATCTCTTCCGATAGCTGAGACCTCCCAGGAGTTATCACAGTAAAGTAATAGCAACAGAGATGGATACTGAAGTATTTAATTACTTTGTAATGTATATAGACAAGGGGAAGAGAAATGAATTATTAAGTATTGCTCAAAAAAATCAACTTTTGTTTTATATATTTAAAAAAATCTGTCTCCAAGTTGCAATATTTCCCCCCAACCCCTCCAGTGATGCCGCTCTCCCATCACCATAGCAATTCTTGTGCTTTAATAAATCATAACTGCCATTGTAAGAAGATGGAGCAAACAAGCCTGAAAATGTCATTTTCCTCCAAATCAGAGATGTTTCCCTGGATGTTTCTCCTCGTGGGTGGACCTGTAGACGGGGAGTGTTGCAGCCAATGATGACCTTCTGGATCGGGGCCTGCAGACTTCTTACATTAGTGGTATTAACTCAACACCAGACACGCTCTCCCCATACCAAAGTTACCTGCTTTATACACAGCATTACGATGAATATGAGTCCTCACTCAGACATTCTTCAGTGCAATAGTGGGAAGGAAATATCAGGGGTGCCACAGAAATGTTTCAAGGTTAAAATCAAACTGCCTGTGTCATCCCATGCAAAGACTTACTTTTAAGTCTTCCCTTCTCCCAGCACCACAGACCAGACTTACATAAGCACGGTCACAGTAACTCCTGCTAGAGTAGGGGAGGAAAAACACTGCTACTACGGCCAGACTCGTATCACGTCAAAATGGTGGTGGTGGTGTTCAGTCTCTAAGTCATGTCCAACTCTTGCGACCCTGTGGACTGTGGCCTGTCAGGCTCCTCTGTCCGTGGGATTTCCCAGGTAAGAACGCTGGAATGGGCTGCAATTTCCTTCTCTGCGGGTTTTCCTGAGCCAGGGATCGAGTCTGTGTCTCCTGAGACTCCTGCATTGGAAGGTGGATTCTTTACTACTGAGCCACCTGGGAAGCCCTTGAATATGTATGCTTATATATAAATCATGTGTACATTTATGTATTCTTGTGTCTGACTGTATGTTAGTAAAATGGATAATAGCAATGATACAAAGCACAAAGAAGGAATTAGGATGATTTTGTTATTATAAGGTACTCACTACCTGTGAAGTGATATAAAATTAACCTGGATTTGTTGTAAATGTATATTGCAAACTCTAGGGCAAACACTAATAAAAGTAAATATCAAAGTAAAACTGTTTTATTAAAGGGGGAAATAGAAGGCTTGTTAATGTCTGAAAGCATTTCTACTTAACCAGTTGGCTAAGAAGTACAAATGACAAAAGCAATATAACATATTTAAAACTATAATAATCAATACTGGTGGCATTGCAATGAAATTATTAGAACTACCTACACTTTCATATAATTTGACTCAGTATAATTCTACTTCTAGGAATTTATCTTGAGGAACTAGAGGAATTCAGTTAAAGATTAATATAGTAGGATATCCATCTTGGCAATATAACAGGAAAAATATTGGAATTGATGTAAACATATAATTAAGAAATGATTTAAAATAATTAGATACTTCCATAATATTACTTATTAATAATAATGACACCTAACTTTTAAAACATGTATACCTGTGTCGGATTCATGTTGATGTATGGCAAAACCAATACAATATTGTAAAGTAATTAAACTCGAATTAAAATAAATAAATTTACATTTAAAAAAACATGGAATGGCGTAGTTTAGGATAAGCAATATTGTTATAATATTAATAAAAATAAGTTGGATACAAATCCTTACATAAAAAGTGGACCTAACCTACTATATAAGGAGCTATTTCTGGATTATAAACTGTGCTTTTTTTCTTTGTATTTTTATTCATTTCTGAAGATTTTTGTTTAATGGAAATACAATACTCATAAAAAACAGGTTATCTACATACAGTAAATGCTGGAGAGGGTGTGGAGAAAAGGAAACTCACCTACACAATTGGTGGGAATGTACATTACTAACAGCCATTGAGGAGACTAGTACAGAGGTTCCTTAAAAGACTAAAAATAGAGTTACCATATAATCCTCCAATTGTACTCCTGTGTTTATATGGAGAGAAATCCCTAATTTTAAATGTTATATGCATATTATTGTTTACAGCAACACTATTTACAATAGCCAGGACTTGGAAGTAACCTAAATGTCCACTGACAAATAAATTGGAAAAAGAAGTTTGGTGTGTATATATATATATATATATATACACACATATATACTTTATATATCGAATCAGATCAGATCAGATCAGTTGCTCAGTCATGTCCGACTCTTTGCGACCCCATGAATCCCAGCACGCCAGGCCTCCCTGTCCATCACCAACTCCCAGAGTTCACTGAGACTCACGTCCAGCCTCGAGTCAGTGATGCCATCCAGCCATCTCATCCTCTGTGGTCCCCTTCTCCTCCTGCCCCCAATCCCTCCTAGCATCAGAGTCTTTTCCAATGAGTCAACTCTTCGCATGAGGTGGCCAAAGTACTGGAGTTTCAGCTTTAGTATCAGTCCTTCCAAAGAAATCCCAGGGCTGATCTCCTTCAGAATGGACTGGTTGGATCTCCTTGCAGTCCAAGAGACTCTCAAGAGTCTTCTCCAACACCACAGTTTAAAGCATCAATTCTTTGGCACTCAGCCCTCTTCACAATCCAACTCTCATATCCATACATGACCACTGGAAAAACCATAGCCTTGACTAGATGAACCTTTGTTGGCAAAGTAATGTCTCTGCTTTTGAATATGCTATCTAGGTTGGTCATAACTTTCCTTCCAAGGAGTAAGCGTCTTTTAATTTCATGGCTTCAGTCACCATCTGCAGTGATTTTGGAGCCCAAAAAAATAGTCTGACACTGTTTCCATTGTTTCCCCATCTATTTCCCATGAAGTTTTCTGAATGTTGAGCTTTAAGCCAACTTTTTCCCTCTCCACTTTCACTTTCATCAAGAGGCTTTTTAGTTCCTCTTCACTTTCTGCCATAAGAGTGGTATCATCTGCATATCTGAGGTTATTGATATTTCT
>NW_011494808.1:10942280-10946100 GCF_000754665.1 Bison bison bison
CTAGCGTGTGAGATGAGTACAATTGTGCAGTAGTTTGAGCATTCTTTGGCATTGCCTTTCTTTGGGATTGGAATGAAAACTGCCCTTTTCCAGTCCTGTGGCCACTGCTGAGTTTTCCAAATTTGCTGGCATATTGAGTGCAGCACTTTCACAGCATCATCTTTCAGGATTTGGCATAGCTCAACTGGAATTCCATCACTTCCACTAGCTTTGTTCGTAGTGACGCTTTCTAAGGCTCACTTGACTTCACATTCCAGGATGTCTGGCTCTAGGTCAGTGATCACACCATCGTGATTATCTGGGTTGTGAAGATCGTTTTTGTATAGTTCTTCTGTGTATTCTTGCCATCTCTTCTTAATATCTTCTGCTTCTGTTAGGTCCATACCATTTCTATCTTTTATCGAGCTCATCTTTGCATGAAATGTTCCTTTGGTATCTCTGATTTTCTTGAAGAGATCCCTAGTCTTTCCCATTCTGTTGTTTTCCTCTATTTCTTTGCATTGATCACTGAAGAAGGCTTTCTTATCTCTTCTTGCTATTCTTTGGAACTCTGCATTCAGATGTTTATATCTTTCCTTTTCTCCTTTGCTTTTTGCTTCTCTTCTTTTCACAGCTATTTGCAAGGCCTCCCTAGACAGCCATTTTGCTTTTTTTTGCATTTCTTTTCTATGGGAATGGTCTTGATCCTTGTCTCCTGTACAATGTCACGAACCTCATTCCATAGTTCATCAGGCACTCTATATATCAAATCTAGTCCCTTAAATCTATTTATCACTTCCACTGTATAATCATAAGGGATTTGATTTAGGTCATACCTGAATGCTCTAGTGGTTTTCCCTACTTTCTTCAATTTAAGTCTGAATTTGGCAATCAGGAGTTCATGGTCTGAGCCACAGTCAGGTCCTGGTCTTGTTTTTGCTGACTGTATAGAGCTTCTCCATCTTTGGCTGCAAAGAATATAATCAATCTGATTTCGGTTTGACCATCTGGTGATGTCCATGTGTAGAGTCTTCTCTTGTGTTGTTGGAAGAGAGTGTTTGTTATGACCAGTGCATTTTCTTAGCAAAACTCTCTTAGCCTTTGTCCTGCTTCATTTTGTGGCCCAAGGCCAAATTTGCCTGTTACTCCAGGTGTTTCTTGACTTCCTACTTTTGCATTCCAGTCCCTTATAATGTAAAGGACATCTTTTTTGGGTGAGAGTTCTAAAAGGTCTTGTAGGTCTTCATAGAACCGTTCAACTTCAGCTTCTTCAGCATTACTGGTTGGGGCATAGACTTGGATTACTGTGATATTGAATGATTTGCCTTGGAAACGAACAGAGATCATTCTGTCGTTTTTGAGATTGCATCCAAGTACTGCATTTCAGACTCTTTTGTTGACCATGATGGCCACTCCATTTCTTCTGAGGGATTCTTGCCCGCATTAGTAGATATAATGGTTATCTGAGTTAAATTCAGAGCCACCCCACGTCTGAGGTCAAGGGCAGAAGCCGGGAGGACCCCATGCCCAAAGGGCAGTGGCCAAGAGGAGCTACCCTGTGTCCGAGGTCAGGGGGGGCGGCCGAGAGGAGATACCCAGCATCTGAAGTCAGGGGCGGCAATGAGAGGAGTTACCCCACGTCCGAGGTCAGGGGCAGCCACCGGGAGGAGATACCCCACTTTATATATACTTACATATAAATATACATATATATATATACATACACACACACAATGAAATGGGCTTTCCTTGTGGCTCAGTTGGTAAAGAATGAATTGAAATATTCAGTGAAATATACAATGAAATATTAATCAGCCATTTAAAAATGAAATAATGCCATTTGCAACAACATAGATGGATCTAGAGATCATTATACTAAGTGAAGTCAGAAAGAGAAAGGCAAACACCATATGATATCGCTCATGTGTGACATCTGAAATGTAATACAAATGAACTTATGTAAAAAGCAGAAACAGGCTCACAGATTTAAAAAACAAATGCATGGTTACCAAAAAGGAAAGGTAGGCAGGGGGTTAAATTAGGAGTTTAGGATTAACATATACACACTATTACATATAAAACAGATAATCAACAAAAACCTACTGTATAGCATGGGGGACTGTACTCAATACCCTGTGTTAATCCAAAATGGAAAGGAATAGATACATGTATTTGTATGCATGCTCAGGCATGACTGACTCTTTGCGACCCCATGGACTGTAGGCCACTGTAACGCCTCTGTCCATGGAATTCTCAAGGCAAGAATACTGGATAAGGTTGCCATTCATTCTTCCAGGGAATCCTCCCAACCCAGGGGTGAAACCCATGTCTCTTGTATCTCCTGCACTGGTAAGTGGATTCTTTACCACTGAGCCACCTGGGATCCCAAATATATGTATGCTAAGTCGCTTCAGTCGTGTCCGACTCTGTGCGACCCCATAGACGGCAGCCCACCAGGCTCCCCCGTCCCTGGGATTCTCCAGGCAAGAACACTGGAGTGGGTTGCCATTTCCTTCTCCAATGCATGAAAGTGAAAAGTCAAAGTGAAGTCGCTCAGTCGTGTCCGACTCTTAGCGACCCCATGGACTGCAGCCCACCAGGCTCCTCTGTCCATGGGATTTTCCAGGCAAGAGTACTGGATTGGGGTGCCATTGCCTTCTCCGGAATATATTTTTTGTATAACTAAATCACCTTGCTGCATGCCTGAAATGGACACAACGTTGGAAATCAAACATACTCCAATATAACTTTTTAAAGAAACAGGTTAACTTTTTAAAAAAGAAATCATATTACTTTTCCACTCACTGAAAAGAATGGCTGATTTACAAACGGGTTTTTGTGATCCTATAGACACAAGAGAGAATGCCTAGAGATTAGGTAAATCATATAGAAAACCCATGCTGATGTCATTAAAAGTTGGAAAATCTGAAACATAAGATAAAGCCTGCCCTCCATCACCTCTATTTTATAACAGGTTTGTTAATTCACTCAAGATTATTCTACATAAAGCTCAATAACTGAATAAGAAAGTATTATCTCTTTAATTTTGAATTGAAATAGCAGGTCAGTGCAGCCTCCAAAATCTAGCTGGTCCAATATTCTGTAGTAACCTAAATGGGATAAGAACTAGAAAAAAAAAATAGATACATGAACATACATAACTGAATCACGCTGTACACATAGAACTAACACAATGTTGGTCATCAACTGTACTCCAATGTAAAATAAACATTTTAAAAAACAAGTAAATAAATCAGTATAAAAGTCTAGTATTTATACATGAAAAGGGAAAAAAAAACTTTTTTTTAACTAAATTGGTCAACCTTTCAATGTGAGGGGATTACCAGTGGGGTGACTTAGGCTCCTTTGTACCAACTTGTCCACTGGGCTAATCCCAAAGTTGTGTTCAGAGCCACAGTGACCGAGGGTTCATGGTAAATTTGTACTCTTTTGAACGAGTGGATAGAATACAGGACCTTGAGTGTCTAGACCACTGCTCTCCAAAGGACTTTTTATTTCATCCCTTTATCAATTTTTTAATTGCACATGTTCTCTCCCATATTTTCTCTATATACTTCTATTGTTGTTGTTAAGTCATTCAGTCAAGTCTGACTCATTGTGACCCCATGAACTGCAGCATGCCAGGCTTCCCTGTCCTTCACCATCTCTCCTATATTACTCAAACTCATATTCATTAAGTTGGTGATGCCATCCAACCATCTCGACCTCTGTTGTCCCCTTCTCCTCCCACCTTCAATATTTCCCAGCATCAGGGTCTTTTCCAATGAGTCAGTTCTTTGTATCAGGTAGTCAAAGTATTGGAGCTTCAGCTTCAGCATCA
>NW_011494808.1:10947277-10950786 GCF_000754665.1 Bison bison bison
CTGCATGGAGCCCTCCCTCCACTGATAGAAGCTCTTGCCCCTGCTGGTCAGAGGGGGCTGCTGGCCTTTGGACAGGAGACTGCCTGCCCACCCTGGGTGCTGGCATCCAAATAAAGCAAGCTTTCCTTTCCACCCACCTGCCTCTTTATGGGCTTGTGAGTGGCAAGCAACTGGACTGCACTTCCAGTTACAGTATTCAGACAGGCACACAGCAGCTGGAAAGGGGACGGATCTGAGAATGCAGACTGGCAAACTCCAGTTTAATAAACTCTCAAGTTATCCACTCTGCTGGGGAGAACTTGGACCAATAAGATAATAATATATTCCATGGGATGAATTACTGCTCACTATGCATACAGTCTAGGAAATTCCAATGTTAATTCTTGGTTTTTTTGTAACATTAATGCCATAACACAGCTTAAAAAATACTAGGGAATCTATTAGAATTTTGTTATACATTGGCAGCCTGGTTCAGAGAAGGCAATGGCACCCCACTGCAGTACTCTTGCCTGGAAAATCCAATGGACTGAGGAGCCTGATGGGCTGCAGGCCATGGGGTCGCTAAGAGTCGGACACGACTGAGCGACTTCACTTTCACTTTTCATTTTCATGCATTGGAGAAGGAAATGGCAGCCCACTCCAGTGTTCTTGCCTGGAGAATCCCAGGAACGGGGGAGCCTGGTGGGCTGCTGTCTATTGGGTGTCACAGAGTTGGACACGACTGAAGCGACTTAGCAGCAGCAGCAGCAGCAGCAGGCAGCCTGGTTCCTTAGTTATTAAAGGACTGATAAGATTTAGGTACTTTGGCAAGATTGAAAATTTTTCTGTAATATGACTACCCACTTCTTTAGCTATGTTGTGCAAAAACAGACAATACCACAATGTAAATTTGTCTGGTCCTCTGCCACTCTCCCCTTACCAAACTTTGTGATTTTAAAACCCACTCACTTAAAATAGCAACACTTTCTCAAGAATCACACAGCAATCAGTGGCAAAACTAATATCTCCTCTCCTGAAATAATTCTTTTCATCCATGATTAATGGATTGTTTTAAAAATTTTGCTTGAAGGCTATGTTTGTGAATAAGATAGAAAGAAGAAAATGATTCAGAAGTAATTGCAAAGCAGGGTGTCCTGACATTATAAATTCCATAGTCGGAGATTAAACCCCTTTGAATTGGAATCGGAAGATCTTCACACTCCTTAGGAAGTACTGGTTGCCTTAAAAGTTCACTTCTCTTTTTCAAATTGAAATATAGTTGATTTACAATGTTATGTAGTTTCCAGTGTGAAACTGAATGTGTTAGTCTCTCAGTCGTGTCTGAATCTTTGCGACCCCACCTGGCTCCTTTGTCCATGAGATTTTCCAGGCAAGAATATTGGAGTGGGTTGCCATGCCCGCCTCCAGGGGATCTTCCCAACCCAGGGATCAAACCCAGGTCTCCCATGTTATGGGCAGATTCTTTACCATCAGAGCCAACAGGATATATGTATATATCCGACTCTGTGCAACCCCATAGATGGCAGCCCACCAGGCTCCCCCATCCCTGGGATTCTCCAAGCAAGAACACTGGAGTGGGTTGCCATTTCCTTCTCCAAAGCAAGAAAGTGAAAAGTGAAAGTGAAGTCACTCAGTCATGTCCGACTCCCAGCGACCCCGTGGACTGCAGCCCACCAGGCTCCTTGGTCCATGGGACTCTCCAGGCAAGAGCACTGGAGCGGGGTGCCATTGCCCTCTCCATACATATATATACATTCAGTTATATATATGTGTGTGTGTGCATATATATATAACTTTATATATATATATTCTTTTCCAGATTATTTTCCATTATAATTTATTATAAAATATTGAATATTGTCCCCTATGCTATACAGTAAACCCTTGTTGTTTATTTATTTTATATACTGTAGTATACATCTGCTAATGCCAAACTCCTAATTTATCCCTCTTCCCTACTCTTACCTTTAGTAACCATAAATTTTTCTATGTCTGGGAGTCTATTTCTGTTTTATAAATAAGTTCATTTATATCATTTTTAGATGGCATGTATAAGCAATATCATATGATATTTGTCTTTGTCAGACTCCCTTAGTATGACAATCTCTAGGTCCATTTTGGTACAAATGGCATTATTTCATTATTTATTATGGCTGAGTAATATTCCACTAGGAAGCCAGAGTTTGGTAAGTCAAGCTAGCAGAACAAGAATGGGCTACATTCATGCTTTGGGAATGTAAGGCAGTGTCTGCACCTTTGAAGTTCTCTACTTTCTGCCCTACAAAAGACAAAACATTCCACTTAAAACCAAAAAATTTTTATGCACACTAGGAGAAAGAAGTATCACTCAGAAGAAAGCTTCTTCATCTTCTTTGCAATAAGCATGGCTCTGTGTGTTGGGAGTGAACTAATATGAATAAGGTAAAAATAAAGGAAAGACCTAGTTTTTTAAGTATATTAACCTTTCCCATAATCCTTCATGAGATTACTACTATAATAAATACACATTTCATGATTTTTATCATCCCCAGCAATATAATAGGCATGAAAGCTGCCTGGAATTAAACTCAACTGGAAGAATCTATGGGTGGAAATCTGGATTGATTTTTTTGTTTCTGTGTATTTCTATTTTACATTTATATGATATTATTCTCTTGTGATGGTAACTGAAAGGAAACCTCATTAAATTATGCTCACATGAATTATCTAATGCTAAATTATTCGTATTTATTGACTGAATGTATTCTGAGTGAATGTTATGCCTAATTCCTTCAACACTACCATCAGAGAAAGAAGTGTGGGTTTGAGATTATGTGGGCATTGAAGTGTCACAGCTCCATTACCAACAGCTCAGGAGACCTGCTAATTTCTTGACTTGAAAAACAGCAACAAAATAGAAAGCTGTTTTGCCATGTACCTTGCACCCAATGACCTCAAAAAGGAAGCCTCCAGGCCCCTGAGTTGTGTCAACCCGAAATAGTTCATCTGACGATTCACATACTCAATGGATTTCTTAAGATTATCCTTATTTTACCTGCTTCTGAATTCTAACTTTGCTTCTGTTATGTAAATATGTCTTGGGATTCCAGGATTGATGCTACTGATAATGTTTACTTTGGCTCAATTCTTCATACAGTCCAAATCACACTTGTTTAAACTACTCAAAGACACAGCCCAGCCCAACACATTCTGTCTCCTGACAAATCAGCCCATCAAAACTGAGTTACTGCACCCCCAACACACATAGTCACAGTCCAGGGGAACAACAGCCAAGAAAAAGCGTGGCTGAGAAGATGAGAAAATCGAAGCAATTCTCCCAGAGAGGTAGAGGGATCACCTTCTAAGTAATTTGGAAGGTGCTTCAAGGTCTTAAATTCTTTTTTTTTTTTTTTTTCCTTTTTTTTTTTTTTTTTTAATTTTATTTAATTTTTAAACTTTACATAATTGTATTAGTTTTGCCAAATATCAAAATGAATCCACCACAGGTATACATGTGTTCCTCATCCTGA
>NW_011494808.1:10950886-10962066 GCF_000754665.1 Bison bison bison
ACTGGCATCTCATTTCATACATGATATTTTACATGTTTCAATGCCATTCTCTCAAATCTTCCCACCCTCTCCCTCTCCCACAGAGTTCATAAGACTGTTCTATACATCAGTGTCTCTTTTGCTGTCTCGTACACAGGGTTATTGTTACCATCTTTCTAAATTCCATATATATGTGTTAGTATACTGTACTGGTGTTTTTCTTTCTGGCTTACTTCACTCTGTATAATAGGCTCCAGTTTCATCCACCTCATTAGAACTGATTCAAATGTATTCTTTTTAATGGCTGAGTAGTACTCCATTGTGTATATGTACCACAGCTTTCTTATCCATTCATCTGCTGATGGGCATCTAGGTTGCTTCCATGTCCTGGCTATTATAAACAGTGCTGTGATGAACATTGGGGTACACGTGTCTCTTTCCCTTCTGGTTTCCTCGGTGTGTATGCCCAGCAGTGGGATTGGTGGATCATAAGGCAGTTCTCTTTCCAGTTTTTTAAGGAATCTCCACACAATGGCAAGAACCCAATAGTTAAACTTTCTTAGGTGAAAACAAACTATTTATAATCTCATGGTTCATTTCTTTTCCCATCTGATTTATCCCAGGAATGAGGTACTAATTTGTTTGACCAAGTTGGTAATAATCAATGACAAATTTTGAGTTATCACTTTCTTAGGTGAAAGGCACTCATTTCCTTTATAAACAACTTGAACCCACCCACCACTTGTGAAATAGCATTCTTTTTCTTTGCTTATTGAAGTATGGTTGATTTACAATATGGTGTTAGTTTCAAGTACACAGCAAAGTGATTTGTTTATGCATGTAAAGAGGTACATATCTGTATTTGTCCTGTTCTTTTCTATTTTGGTTTATTACAAAATACTGAATGTGGTTCCTTGTGTGCATGCTCAATTGTTCAGTCATGTCCGACTCTTTGCCATCTCAGGACTATAGCCCACCAGGTTCCTCTGTCCACAGGATTTTCCAGGCAAAAACACTAGAGAGGGTTGCCATTCCTTTCTCCAATACATTCTTGTGCTAGATAGTAAATCCTTGTTTATTTATACATACTAGTGTACATCAGTTAATCCCAAACTCCTAATTTAACCCTGCTCCTTCTTTTCCCTTTGGTAACCATAACTTTTTTTCTACGTCTGTTAGTCTGTCTATTTTGTAAATAAGTTCATTTGTACTATTTTTTAGATTCCACACATAAATGATATATAATGTTTGCTTTTCTCTGTCTGACTTACTTCACTTAGCATGATAATCTCTAGATCAATCCATGTGCTGCAAATGGCATTATTTCATTCCTTTTTATGGCTGAGTAATATTCTATTGTATGTAGGTACCACATCTTCTTTATCCATTTATCTCTTGGTGGACACTTAGGTTGCTCCCATGTCTTGGCTGTGAAAATAACATTCTTCAAAAGGATTCTATTCTGACTGCTTGCAAATTTGAGCAGAAATAAAGAAGTGAGTTTAGTACATCTCTTAAATCCTGAGTCAGCAGTATTTTCTGTAGAGAGTCAGTTAGTAAATATTTTAGAATTTGCAGGCCATGCAGTCTCTATTGCATCTACTCAACCCTACAGTTGTAAGCACAAAGCAAGGAAATGAATGAACTGTGTCACATTAAAGTTTTATTTGGGAAAACAGAAAATTAAGGAGGCAAGAGTATTCTGATCCCCACCTTCCATCATGATTTTGTTAAGATGTAATATATATTCTCATTTCATTTATTTAAAAATACCTTCCCAATGTAAGCAATTCCTGAGAAGAGGATTGGAAGAACCCATAATGTGGAGGTTAAGTAATATCTGAGATAAACATCCATTGTGGCTGGCATACAAGAAACATAAAATAGATATTGACTGAATTAAAAATCTGAGTCACACCTCGAAAGAATATAGCACAAAGTTAAATTCTGAAATAACTTAACCTTGAAAATAGTCTCCTCCTTTCAGGATTTTGCTGTCTTTTCCTTCCAATTACTGGACCTTTTTAGACTTTCTCCATGTCTTCATTATTATGCATATCCATTTTTTATAGTTATCAGCAACTGTAAGCTTTCAAATAAACTAGAACTCTTCAATATTGCTGTATTAAGGGAAATTATAATAGCCTATTGACTGCAGTTCAGTCAATGATACATTCGTTATTCTGTCTTGAAGGCTAACTTTGTAAAATAATGGATGTGATTATCACAAAAGTCAATATAAATGTGAGGATGGAACCAATGATGAGTCCAAGCAGCTAACTTATATTTTTGTACCTTTTCACATATATGTGTCTGTGGGTTTAGAGCTTCCTTTTCATCCACTATCTACCTGAGTGATCTTCAAAGTGAGGTGTGGGCAACCTCAAGGACTTAACAAGATTTCACTATGGCATCAAGAAAATTTTCAGAATTTCTATTTCCATTCAAGTTTAGCCTCATCACTTTATTTTCTATTTTTGTGAATTTTAAAATAAACTATATTTCTAGAGATGTACATGTATATTATGGAGGATGCACGTTCAAAAAAGTTTGGAAAACTATCAACGTACATTATGCAGTGTCATGTAAAATGGTCACATGCTGTTCTTAGCACATAATGCAAACATTCAGAGAGCATTGGAGTTTTTAATACTTTTATTACACCCTGGATATATTAGGCATATACATTTTGAAACAGGGAAAGGAGATTTGGAGATGGCTTAGATTGCATCATTAGCAGAACTCTGCTATTTTAAATTAGGATATATGTTTAATTTGTTTGCTGGTCCAAAGTACCACTATAGAAGATGAAAGAATGAAGTATACATCACTCAAAAAAACTGCAATGGATTTTGCTATATCAAAAACCAACCCAAAGTCAGTGGCATAAAATAGCCATCATTTTATTGTGTTCATGAATTCTGTGGGACATGAATATAGGACATATTCTTATAGAAGAATCATTTCAAATGATTAGTATAGGATAACTAATTGTAACTATCTTATTTTTGAGGGCTTTAGGGCATACATTTTTACTATAGTCAATGCTGTCATTATAAAAAATTATCAGTCATTTTATATTCTGTCTACTCAAATCATATGGAGCAGGAAATGGCAACCTACTCCAGTATTCTTGCCTGGAGGATTCCATGGATTGAGGAGCCTGGTGGGCTGCAGTAGATGGGGTCGCAGGGTCAGACATGACTGAGCAACTGAGCACTACTCAAATCATAATATCAAGAAAGCAAGCGGGTTGTTAAGTGAAAAGTGTCAGTGTTACCAGGCGTCAGATATTGTGAGATCTCATTTTATAAAGCATTATAACACTGTACTTTAAAAGAACTACAGGAGCCTGAATAGGCTTCCCTAGTGGCTCAGTGGTAAAGAATCTGCCTGCCAACGCAGGATACATGGGTTTGATCCCTGAGTTGGGAAGGTTCCCTGGAGAAAGAATATCAACCCAGTCCACTATTCTTGCCTGGGAAATCCCAGGGACAGAGGAGACTGGTGGGTCACAGCCCAGGGTTGCAAAACATCAGACACAACTTAGCGACTAGACAACAAAGATGCTTTGTCTCTGCTCCACATCATCTGATGTCTCATCTGGGCAGAGTTCACTGAATGACCAGGAGCTAAAATCACAGGTGGCTTCTTCACGTGTGTCTGGCTGAGCAAGAATGCACGAGGGTGGAGTTCAGGTAGCACTGCTGTTAGTCTGCAGGCGGCCGGTCCACCCGGCGTGGGCTTTTGCAGCACATGGAGGTCTCCAGGTTGGTGTGCTTCTCACATGGCAGCTCAGGGCTCCTAGAGCAAGTGCCCCCAAACAGGCGGAGGCCGCATGACTTGCTGTGACCTAATCTGAGACATCGCGTGGCGTCACGTCCAGGTTGCTCTAGTAGTCAAGGCAGCCCAGGCCTGCCTGGATGCCAGTGAGAGGACTTAGTCGCCAGCTCCCAAAGGAAGCAATGTCAGAAAAGTGCAATTGTATTTTCCTTTTTACTTAGATATAGTTGATGTACAACATTATATGAAGTTCAGGTGTATAACAAAGTGAGTCACAATTTTTAAATGTTGTATTCCATTTATAGTTATTACAAAATATTGATTATATTCCCTGTGTTGTCCAACATGTCCTTGCAGCTTACTTATTATACACACAGTGGTTTGTATCCCTTACTCCCCTACTCTAATTTTACCCCCCCATCCGCTCTTCCCACTAGAAAACACTAGTTTGTTCTTTGTGAGTCTGTTTCTTTTTTGTTATATTCACTATTTTGTGTATTTTTTAGGTTCCATATATATATATAGACACACACACACACCACATCTTCTTTATCCATCATCTGTCAATAGATACTTAGGTTGCTACCATACTTGGCAATTGTAAATAGTGCCTATGTGCCACTGGGGTGCATGTTCTCTGTTCAAATTAGTGTTTTCATTTTTTTCAGGTAAATATCCAGGAGTGGAATTACTGGATCACATGGAAGCTCTACTTTTAGTTTTTTGAGAAGCCTCCACATTGTTTTCCACAGTGTCCACACCAGCTTACAGTCCTACCAACAAAGGTTACCTTTTCTCCACATTTTTGTATACCAATGTTTTAAAATATCACAAAAGATAACTTTACACACACAAGCACACACACTAATGCACAAAATTTTGATAACAAGAATAATTCAATTACACCAGCAAAATAATTATCTTTTTAAAACTTGGAATATCAACTTTTAAAAAATTATAATGCCAGAAAAATGTTACAAAGACACAAAGAGGCTTTTTAAAATATTGCACTAGATAAAGATAGGTATTAAAGCTATTTATAAGAATCCAAATAATTTAATAAACCTTTGAGATTCCCTTCATCCATTCCTTGGGGAAGCATAAACTGTTAAATACATGAAATTTTACATTACAATAATAAAACTGAAATAATTTACAGTCTAAAAATGATTTTAAGGCATTGCAACATGGACAGAACAAAAATTATTTTAAAATATATTTACACAAACCAAATGCATTCCTTCTTTTGCTGTTGTTGCTGCCATTGTGTTCTTGCTGAAAAATCTAACAGGAAAACACTTCCCTAGCTATATAAGATGTTGGAACTCAACTTGATACTCTATGACAGTCTGGTGGGGTGGGATGGGGTCAGGGGGCGAGGTGCAGGTGGAGGAGTCGTGGGTATACTGGCTGACTCTGACTGTGTGGAAGAAAACAACACAATATGGTAAAACAATCATCCTTTAATTAAAAATAAATTCAATTTAAAAAAGATGTTGCTATAACATAAAAATAGTTTACACAATACTTTGCCTCAAACAGAGTAATTCATTTTGAAGATTTCCTGGATGATCTCAAAGTTATTTAAGTTAAACAATAATTCTTAGTTTACAATTTTTCTATTAATATTTCAAAATATTTTCTAGATTTTTTTTAACTGAAGTCTTTGAAACTTCATGTTCCTTTATTGCTAGGTTGTTTTTGTTTAGTCACTAGGTCATGTAAGGCTGTTTTGTGATCCCATGAACTGTATCCCCGCCAGGCCCCTCTGTCCATGGGATTTCCCAGGCAAGAACACTGAAGTGGGTTGCCGTTTCCTTCTCTAGGGGATACTCCCAACCCAGGGATCGAACCCACATCTCCTATTTTGGCAGGCAGATTTCTTTACCACTGAGCTACCAGGGAGTTCCCTATTTCTAGGTAGGAGAAATTTATTTTAGAGGTTTATTGTGATAATATATATTGCTACAGGACTGGAAATCAACTAAGTTAGAGAAACATTGGGATGTCAGAGAAAGGACAGAGCCATGCAGCCCACATTCGATATCTGGCCGAGTCTGTGGGAATCCAGATCATGAGGACGTGGCAGAAGATGCTTCCTTTCCATTAACACCAATTACGCGCTTCCACGTCTAGACACAAAGATATAACAGTGAAAACCAGAAGATCACAATGGGGAGAACAAAAGATCATCTTCCTCACACTGCAGCCAGGCGTCTGTCTCTTTCACACTCATGTTTCGACTTCCATCTCTCCATTTGCCTTGCTCCTTCTTTCACGCAAATGGAGCCACACCTGACTGATGCTGGGTCTTTAATAAACTATTTTAGTTTTGAAACAACAGCTACTTAAGTACTGTTGTTTACTGTGAAATGGTTCTCTTTGGAGATTTCACTGTATTTTTTTTTTTCCAAAATCATCTCTATTGCTAAGTTTATTTCACATAGAATGTGAAAAGTCTAATATCTTTTTCGAAAAACAATGTTTTGGTTACTACAAGGCACCAATGAAATCTTTCTCCCACCATATCCATGAAAAGCTTCCAGACTCAAAATTTATAGACAGTGAGGAAGGATACGACCAGTGCTGTGACAAGAGTTCTTCCCTTGAACAGGAGTGACTTGCCCTGTACAAAGACTGATTTCTCGTGGGACTCACAGATTTCGTGTCATTGTGTCCTTGTCTACATATTTTAGAAAGAGAACATGAAGCAACATTCTACTGAAACACTGTAGGTGCGGTTTTTTGTTTTTGTTTTTTAAAGTGTGTGTTAGGGGGGCGTGGAAATCAGTCTTATTTTCCTATACGGGATACAACACTGAAATGCAATCTTCAGCTGAAACCCATGCCAGTCTCCTAAAACACAGTTCTTTAACAAAGTTTAAGCCAGTGTTAAAACACTAAAGAGAGGAACTGCTTGTCTGTCCACTTCAGCTTTATTTTATGCCCATTTTGTATTGTTGTCGGGGTTGTAATTCACACTTCTGATACTATTTCTGATGTGTAAAATTCATTGTCTTGTAAGTATCTTATAAATAGTTCCACTGTAAATGAAAAATACTGTAATGTAGTAGTTTAAAATACTAAAGCTTAGAAATCTAAATGTGAATTATTTCATTGTTAAAATATTCAAAGAGTTACAGATTGAAGAGACAGAATTAACCTCAAAGGCCTTTTTTTTCTTTTGCAGATGAGGAAACAGGCCCGGAGAGTTATTGGACCTGAAAGTCCAAGTCGAGACTTAGGTACCAGTACAGCAGGCTGTGTTCCACACTACAGGTCACCCCTAGAATCAGTGTTCTAGTAACAGTGAGCTGGTTCACCCTTCCTGGATCAGAAAGTTTTACTGTTTCAGGGAAATGAATGATAAATAAGTGGATAGGAAAGAAGGGAGGAGGAAAGGAAAAGATGGGAGGAAGCAGAGGAAAATACAGAGAGAGAAATAAACTGACACCAAAGAAAGAAGGAAGGAGGGAAGGAGAGAGAGAGAAGGGTGTCTGTGGAGACAGTCGCGCTGGACGGTGTCATAATGGGCCTGTCTTGGGGCTGAATTTGTACTGAAATCTTTAGTGATGCCTGGCAGAGTTGAGGCCTCCCAGAAAGTGACAGCGACCGTGTAGTGGGATTGGGCCTTCCCACTAGACACAGAATGTGAGCCAAACTCACCTTCCTCTCAGAGGGCACCCGGCTTTATGACCCAGCACAGCCACAAGCAGATGCCTAGGCAGCGTGGCGGGAGGCGGCTGATGGTGAACACAGAGGGCTAAGGGCTTCTTCTGTCCTCCCTGTTGTACCCATTGCTGGATGGACAATATTGCCTGGATCAACGGGGATGAAGAGGGTCCCACAGCTCTTTGTGCCTCCATACAAGTTGGGTGTTCTCTCTTTTTATAGCACTATAACTACCAAGCTCCATATTTCTTCTCCACTAGACAGGTTATTTCTTGAAACTGAGAGCCCATTGTGTTCATTTGTGTGTCCTGCATACCTAGCACCAGATCTGGTACCCAGTTGATGATAAAAATCTTCAGTTAAATTCTGATATGCATGGTTTGTTTAAACAGGGGCAACCGGCTGTCAAGAACCACCTAAAACAAAATCTCAACAATACTTCTTTTAGGAGACATGGAGGAGCTGTTGGTTTTGCTTCTTAGTATTTCCGGCAATCTATTTGTTGGGCTATCCCTGATCCCTCTTCAGTGGCTGGGAAGAGTCATGGAAATAGTGCTGTCCAATGAGGTATGAGCAGAAGCAGTAAGTGAATGTCACTTCAAGGTCAGAGCATCTAACTGCGGGTGTGAGATACCCCTAACACCTAGAGCCACCAGCAGTATCCCAGTGCTGGCTGCTCCATCCACTTGGATCTGAGGTTCAAGATAATACAAGCAGAAGCCCTTGCTAATCTACAGCAGACATGAGACGTACACAGGAATAAACCTTTGTTGGTTAAAGCTGCTGAGATTTGGGGCTTGTTTATTACTTTGTTATAACCCCACCTATATTAACCAACAGAAAAATGAACAAAATAAAGATCTTATTCTCCTACCCTGACCACCAAATCATTTTTAACACAGTGAGAACTATTAAAAGAAAAGATCAGTACACATGATCTAGAAGTAAAAACAGAAAATGAAAAGCCAATACCTCAGGAGCAGGACTGAACAGTCTACCTTCAGAGCAAGAAAGAGGTCTGTGCTGAACCCTGGGCGGGTGCAGGGGCCACCTGCTCACGTGTGCACATGTGTGAGCTACACAGTGGCGAGGAACGGAGAGCCAGGAGCCGAAACCATGGTAAATGGTGCATTAATTTTTGGCAGAACAGAGGTAACGATAATGGTGAAAACTATAAGCATAAAAGCAATGAAGCTTCAAAAGAAGGCAATGAGGCAGAAAAGAGATTTAACAATAGACTGAAAGGGTTTCCCCCCGCCCCGCCATGCAATGGCTATCTGGTATAAGACTTCCTGGTAAAACTACATTGCAGACGGACTTTATCACTCTGTTTGTAGGCATTTCCCTGTAACACTTGAATACAATTTTTACTACATTTGGAACGTTTGAATTTGACCATCATTTTTAGGGCCTGAATTACTTCGTTTTAACTGAAGGGCATCTCAAGGTCTGGATATGTTCAAATTTGTGTTTGCAAAGGCCCCACTGCCAGACACAAAGCGATTGCTGGGACGGGCTTCCTGCTGAGGCAAATCAGCGAGCGTTCACACGGCCTTGGCACTCTATGTTTGCTTTTAGGGATGCTTAATTTTTTTCTGGGGGTTGTTCAAAACCATAGGAAATAGAAAACACATAAAGGGTAAAAATTAAAGCACTCAATCTTATATTCAGAAGGAATTAGCATGGTCACTGTTTTGAAAATCCAGACTCTTTTTCTGGCATCCCTATACATCTTATATATCTTTCTATCTATACATCTTCGCGTGTCTGCAAAGAGTCGGACATGACCGAGCGACTGAACTGAAATGAACTGATACATCTTAATGTGATTTTAGTACTTAGGTCCCTGCATTTTTCTTTACACAACATTTAATAATGAGAAATATTCCAGATTAAATATATCCCTAAATATATATACAATCATTTTTTTTCTCTAATATTTTCAAGGTTGATAACTTTTTATGATTATAAATAATACTAGGATGAGCAGAAATACCTTCCACGTTTCTGATTATTTCACAGAAGAAGAATTAACAAAGGAAATGATGGATGTTGTAGGAATCTTAAAGTACCAAACTTGGTTAATTTTCATAATTGCCATGAACTCTTCTACTGCTCTGCTCATACCTCGTTGGACAGAACTAGTTCCATGACTCTCTACTCCTGTATGTTTATGAGAGTGCCATTTCCTCACTCTCTATACACAGAAAATTATACCTTTCAAATGTTTAACAATTTGTTTGATCAAAAAATGACACTGCAGTGTTGTATTAATTTGCTTTAATTTTTTTGACTAATAGTCAACATAAAAATTTCCTCACATGTTTAAAAATAATTTGCATTTCTTACATTTTGTTTGAACTTGTATGACTATTTCATTTTTCTATTTAGAGTACTAGTCTCATTTCTACTGGTTTTTAAGTTTCCTATATACAGTTAGGCTATTAACCTTTTGCATATAAGATTTCAGAGTCAGGATATTTAGGGTCAGTAAGAGGAGTTATTATATGTGAAAGTTGTTTTTAAGCATACAGTACTATAGAATGATTGGTTTTTGATTTTTTTTCTTTAGATTTTCAAATCTTGGATTTCTGATTCATTTTTCTTTTGACATTATTAACCCTAACACTGAAAGTGAAAGTGAAAGAGAAGACTGAAAAAGTTGGCTTAAAGCTCAACATTCAGAAAACTAAGACCATGGCATCTGGTCCCATCACTTCATGGCAAATAGATGTGGAAACAGTGGAAACACTAGCTGACTTTACTTTCTTGGGCTCCAAAATCACTGCAGATGGTGACTGCAGCCATGAAATTAAAAGACACTTACTCCTTGGAAGGAAAGTTATGACCAACCTAGACAGCATATTAAAAAGCAGAGATATCACTTAGCCAACAAAGGTCCATCTAGTCAAGGCTATGGTTTTTCCCGTAGTCATGTATGGATGTGAAGTTGGACTGTAAAGAAAGCTGAGCGCCAAAGAATTGATGCTTTTGAACTGTGGTGTTGGAGAAGACTCTTGAGAGTCCCTTGGACTGCAAGGAGATCCAACCAGTCCATCCTAAAGGAGATCACCCCTAGGTGTTCATTGGAAGGACTGATGTTGAAGCTGAAACTCCAATACTTTGGCCACTTGCTGCAAAGAGCTGACTCTTTTGAAAAGACCCTGATTCTGGGAAAGATTGAGGGCAGGAGGAGAAGGGGACAACAGAGGATGAGATGGTTGGATGGCATCACTGACTCAATGGACATGGGTTTGGGTAGACTCCAGGAGTTGGTGATAGACAGGGAGGCCTGGTGTGCTGCAATTCATGGGTTTGCAAAGAGTTGGACACAACCAGGCAACTGAATTGAACTGAACACTGAACTGGCAATCATCTGAGTACATGATTCTGCGTTCACAAATGCATACATAACTGCACATACAGGTAATTTTTTGAGTTCCTGAGCATTAGTATTGTAATGTGTTGGTTACAAGCGCCAACTGTAGAGCCAGATTTCTGAGGTGTCAGTCCCAGTTCTGGGCCCTGTTAGTTATGTAAACTGGAACAAACTATTTAGCCTCTCTAGGTCTCATTTCAGAGAAGGCAATGGCACCCCACTCCAGTACTCTTGCCTGGAAAATCCCATGGATGGAGGAGCCCGGTAGGCTGCAGTCCATGGGGTCGCTAAGAGTCGGACACGACTGAGTCACTGACTTTCACTTTTCACTTTCATGCATTGGAGAAGGAAATGGCAACCCACTCCA
>NW_011494808.1:10962166-10974283 GCF_000754665.1 Bison bison bison
TTGACTTTCACTTTTCACTTTCATGCATTGGAGAAGGAAATGGCAACCCACTCCAGTGTTCTTGCCTGGAGAATCCCAGAGACGGGGAGCCTGGTGGGCTGCCGTCTACGGGGTCGCACAGAGTCGGCCACGACTGAAGCGACTTAGCAGCAGCAGCAGCAGGTCTCATTTACCTCATCTACAAAATATCAGAATAATTTCTTAAACAAGTAATTGACCTCACAGTATTGCTGTGAGGATTAAACAAGGTAACTAGGTCACTAGTTAAACCAGATAGCTAATCAATTCCGAAAACTGAGGCCAAACATTTGGTGAACCCGGCTCTTCATGTTACATTTCACATGTCCATTCACTGAAGACAAGCCTTCTGATCTAGCTTATTTTGGAGTGAAACTAGGCATTTGGAGTGAAACACATCTCTGCCTCTAATTGTAACAGTTAATTAAAATTTTCTGGAGCACTCTGCAAAGTGATTGATATTCATTATCGACTCAACAATTATCTATTGGATACTTGTGCTGCTAGGCAGTATTTTAAGTTCCTCAGCTGTGAAGAAAACCAGTAAGGTCCCTGAGATAGGGAGTTTTCATTCCAGAGAGAAAAGATTTTTAAAAAGAAAACATGCAAATTCACAAACAAGCTAATTTCAGAGAGGAATCAAGGAGGGAAAGAATGAGGGGGAGAATGCACAGGAGGAGGACCATGGGGCTACCCCCAGCTGGCAGGGAGGCAGACAGGATGAGGAGGAGGCCGCGTGTCGTCACAGAGACAGCAATCCCGTGACAGGGCAACGCTTTGCCCTCAGGTTCACAAACAGGATGACTAAGCTACTGAAACCAAACTGTTGTTGCTTTAATAAAACACATATGCTTGTCTCTGATTGCAAATGGAACACTTGTTCATGTTATGAGAGACAGCTAAGGACAAAAACAAAAATAAATAATCTGTGATCCTATGTGGGTAATGCTGTGTGTATATTTTCTGTCCTCTTTATCTGCATATAATTTACACATATTTTTATAAATATAGAAATGTAAAATACAATATTTGTAACTTCTTTTCCACTGAGCAGTGTTTTTCCATGTCACTAATGAGCCTTCTGAAACATCATCTGTA
Source organism: Bison bison bison (assembly GCF_000754665.1). Lineage (NCBI taxonomy): Eukaryota > Metazoa > Chordata > Mammalia > Artiodactyla > Bovidae > Bison > Bison bison. The sequence continues at coordinate 10,963,283 of NW_011494808.1, forward strand.
ATAGCTATGCAGTTTCATATTATATGGAACCATAATGATTAATTTGTTTCTTACCGATAGTTATGCCATTCCAGTTTTTCATTGTTATAAACAATGCTGTGATAAACCTAATAACAATAACAATAATAATAAAGTAATGACTAATATTTATTCAAGTGCTTATATATGGTGTGCATTGTGCTAAGCAATTTATGACTCCTAATTTAATGTGCACAATGGTTCTGCAAAACAGGGGCAATGACAAGCCTTCTTTTAGAAACTGAGGAAACTCTGACAAAAATAAGTTAAATAATTTGCTCAAGGTCACACATCCAGTAAATTGCAGAGCTAGGACTTGGATTTATGGTCCCAGCCAGAGCAAAACAATCAGTGAACTTTATTCCTGCCCCTGATGGTATTTCTACAGATTTAGATATAACTCTTAATCCTCATCAGCATTATTTCTTTAGGATAAATATTTAGAAGTAAAACTGCTCAGAATCTAATCCAGATCTAATGCTTCTACACAGAAACCACAGCTCCTCTCCTCCAAACCTAATGCCCACCCCCAGGTACCACAGTGGGACATCCAAAACTCTGTGCCTCAGATCACACACCATCACAGACTGCAGCCTGGAATGAGAAACAGGGAACAAACACTAGTCTAACCAGAGGGATTTGGGCTCTTTAAGCCCTTCCCTCCCTTGGTTCCCTTCAGAGCCTCTGCCAAGGAAAGGTTAGAAAAGGCCAGAGGCTCTGGAAGTTCTACCTGCATTCATTCATCCATGATCCCCCATAGAATCATCTTCACACATATCCCCATTGGATAAACAAAAGAAAGGGAGCAATCCCACTCCTAGGCATATACCCAGAGAAAACCATAATTCAAAAGGGTACACACATCTCAGTGTTCTCTATCTCTGTTTACAATAGCCAAGACATGGAAGCAACCTAAATGTCCATCAACAGAGGGATGGATAAAGAAGATATAGTACATGCAACCACACACACACACACACCATGGGATGTTACTCAGCCATTAAAAAGAACAAAATAATGCTATTTGCAGAAGCGTGGATAGACCTAGAGATTGTCATACTGAATGAAATGTCAGACACAGAAAGACAAATATCATATGATACTGCTTGTATGTGGAATCTAGGAAGAAGAGGATATGAATGAACTTTTTTATGAAACAAGTAGAGTTACAAAGTAGAAAGCAAACTTATGTTTACCAGGGGGTAGAGGAAGGGATAAACTGGAATATTGGGACTGACATATATGTACTACTGTGTATAAAGTAGGTAACTAATAAGAACCTACAGTGCAGCACAGAGGACTCTACTCAACACTCTGTAAAGACCAGGTTAGGTTCCGTACAGGAAAAGAACCCAAAGAAGAGTGGATGTAGGTGTATGTATAACTCATGCACTTTGCTGGACGCCTGAAACTGACACAACACTGCTAATCAACTGTACTGCGAAATTTAAAAAGAAACAAAGAAAGATAGAAAGGCAGAGAGAAGGTATGAGTGGTTTTGAGCTCGAGAGGCAGAAGTTTCTCATGATGGCCCGGTACATCTCTTAAGGTGGATGCACCACCCATGTGACCTCCTATACTTCTATGAGGCCACACAGAAAGAATTAGGTAACGGATCAGTGGACCACACTCAAGGGTCTAAAGTCCCATGAGCTCATACTGCTGATTGAGACACACCTGGTAGACTCTCCCAGGAGCTGTGGGCTGGCATTAACCCCAAATCATGACTCACTGGACAGAATTTCATCTCATTTTTCAGAAAGTGTTTGTTTTGTTTTGTTTTAAGAGGCTGTTCAGATAAAGATAATGAAATGATGATTCATCTCTGTTACTTTTCCCAGGCTTCAAAGATAACCGAGAATCACAGGTTTCTATTTTACCAAAGGAGGCTCCTGAGCATCATAAACTTGATGTCATCTCATCTGGTCAAATGGTGGAGGTTTTACTGGGGAGTGGAGGATTCAACTGGATTATTTTATCCACTGTATACAGTAGAATATCACTCTTCAAAGAGACAGAATATGAAAAAAATCTAAAAAATACAAAAAAATCATCCTTTTGTTCATTAAGAGGCCATTTCTGAATTGTAAAAAGCTTCGCCATTATTACAATATTGAATTACTGCAAAAGAAACTTCCAATCAACAACCTTGGTTTACAGTCACCTGCTTGTGAAGTTTCTGCTTGGGAAGCACAGGCCCATGTGTAATAAATAGTGCTGAAGGCCTCAGAGCAGCCCCCACACATGTTTTTAACCCATAATGTAGCTGGGGAAAAGTACTAACAAAATTGAAGACCCTCACTATCACTTCTCACTTTATTTTAATGTATCCATCAAGCAGCTGTGTTTCAAACCCATAAGCCAAGAAACCAGGACGATGTCTTCCGCATTCTGATGTCAGATACAGGTACCTGGACTTATGTCTTTTGGGCAGAGCCAGGCTGGTAGAAGAGAAAGCCTCTCATAGAGACTCTAGCAACCCAGGTTACAGTTTCCAGGAAACCTGAGACTGAAACATTTGGGTCAAGATGAAAAAAAAAAGGAAGAGGAACAAGAGTTAACTGAATGGGCTTAAGGAGTCACAGCAGCTACTGGAGTGTATTGTGTATACGTGTGTGTCTGGGATCCCGGGCAGGGTGAATTTCCCTTTTATCTGAGAGGTCGCTCATGGATAAGAGGTCCTCTTCTCTCTCATCCACTTATTGTTTACAACATTTGTGTATCTGTGCAAAATACTTAAATGGGCCGTGGTGCCTTTTTTCCTTGCTTATATTTAATTAAATCATCATTTGAAAGAAAAAGGCTCCATGATGGCAGGCAGTGCATCTCTTTCATCACTTCTATATTCCCAGAATGGGGCACATTTCCTGGGACATAGTATGAGTTCTATTGGAGCAGAAATAACACTGGCGAAGAAGAAGCTAGATGCAAGAAATAATTCGAAAATCAATCAGCTTGCACCACAGTGGAGGATGAATTCCAGTTATTAAAAACCCTTGTTGATTAAATGTGAAATAATAGAGAGACACCATAACAACATAGGCATACGAATTGAGTCAGCACGGTCTGACCACAAGTGAACCAAGGAAGTTAAGCACACAAGTTTCTAAAGAGCGGGAATGACTTCAGGGATCAAGGATAATGAAGTCTATATAACCCGATTTTCTCCCCTTTGAAAAGATAAGACAGGGTGTGACTTGGCAGTTTTAAGCCTGACTTAGCTCCGCCATCCTGGATGGATGAACATGGACTCAGTACCATGCCCATGAAAGAGCCTGCCAAGCTGCTTCAGTCGTGTCGGACTCTTTAAGGCCCCATGGACTGTAGGCTCCAGGCTCCTCGTCCTCGGGATTATCTAGGCAAGAACACTGGAGTGTGTTGCCATGTACTCCTCCAGGGGATCTTCTAGACCCAGGAATCGAACCCATGTCTCCTGTATCTCCTGCATTGGCAGGAAGGTTCTTTACCACTAGCACCATGAGGGAAGCCTGGGGTGGTTATGTATGTGAAAGTGAAAATGAAAGTCACTCTGTCATGTCTGACTCTTTGTGACCCCACAGACTATAGTCTGCCAGGCTCCTCTGTCCATGGAGTTCTCCAGGCCAGAACACTGGAGTGGGTAGCTGTTCCCTTCTCCAGAGCATCTTCCTGACACAAGAATCGATTAGGGTCTCCTGCATTGCAGGCAGATTGTTTACCATCTGAGCTACCAGGGAAGCCTGGCGTTATGTATATGGAAGTTAAAATGCACTGGACAAATTAACAGTGTTGCTTAAAAGCAACAGAAACCACTGTCTTGGAGAGCCTCAGAGTTGAAAAATTCTTCTGAAAGATAGGCAGCTTATTATACGACTATAAACAATGAAAGTCTGGCCAAAGGGCCAACTATATAGCTTGATGTGGTATTTTATAACCAATTTTAGGCACAATCTACCTCTTTTTTTCAAATCCTACGGAGCATCTAACTTCATGAGCCTAAGACTATACCATAAAACCTAATGACCCTGGTAACATGCAATCACAGAGACCTGAACTGTGCTACAACCGCGACTGCAGGAGGGGACGCGTAGCACGCTTCCGACCTCCCTTAAAGACCATGAGGCCACAGCACAAACCTCAGAAGCTCAATTTTTTCACATTCTGGATTCTGGCTCAGACAAAAGTATCTGGGTGTCAGATGTGAATCAGTTCAGTTCAGTCGCTCAGTCGTGTCCAACTCTGCGACCCCATGGACTGCAGCACGCCAGGCCTCCCTGTCCATCACCAACTCCCGGAGCTTCATTTTTCCTCAAGTTTCAACATGGGATCAAGGAGGGCAAAATCCAAAGAAGATCCTTGGGGAAAAGAAAGTCTTGATCAACAGTCAGGCTGCACATCAGAAAGTGTTGTCAGCCTGCAGAGACTCGGAAAAAAGATGGTGTGAAGGATATGTGAAGCAACAGAAAAGAAGCCAGGGCTCAGAGTTAAAGATGTCTAATTATAGGGTGGGAGGCAGTGCCCAGAGCAATTCCCTGGACCAAAGCAGGGAAGCTACTTGTTTCTACAGAACATTTTTAATTTTAACGTAGGCCAGGAGAGACAGGTGAAAGTCGGCAAAGTTTTGTCAAGTCAGGGAAGGAGTCAGAATTTCCCTTTAAAAAGGGGTACGTAGAGGGGAGCAAGATGAAGAAGATGACAGGAAGCCTCACAGTCTTCCCTGGGCACACTGATGCAGCTTACTGACCGATTCAATTTGGTGTTTCTGAGCGGAGATCCACTATTTTTAATCATAATCTCTATACTCTAGTAAAACACTTACTTTCCTATTCTTCATCTCCAAGAGTTTTCTAACTGGCAGAGAGTCTTAATACTAATAATGAAAATCTCCTTGAGATAGGAAAAATGCCATATTATTTCTTTGCAGGATATTATTCTGGAAAACTACAATGGAGACTAGGAAATGCACTAATTTGATTTGTCATAGAAATGTTCTTTCTTTTAAGATCCAAGATAAATCAGCAAATGCTTTCAAAGCTGACATTTAATCCATGAATTCAAATCATTTCCAAGACTTATGACCCATTAGAAAGACAGTTTCAATTTCCCTTGCCCTTGTGAGAGTCTAATGTATAGCTGGCAGAAAACACATTTACACGGCACACCACCCAGGACAAAAGTGCCATTTATTGATCAGGCTTTTCAAGTTTTAAAAAAATAATCTTGCTAGTCGTGTTCATTTTGATTTGTTTATCTGTCAGTAGATGGATGATCCACTCTGGTGAAGTTTCCTAAGATGTAACAGGTTAACAGATGTCCATGTGACAAAGGCTGCCTACTGGAGACTAGAAGAAATCTCCCACAATCATCATGATGATTTCATAAGTAGATGGGAATATCTAAGCTGGCTAGATGTCCGTATATAGACATAGACTGATACAGAAACAGGTATAGATATAAGTAGGATAAAGAATCAAACTCACAAAAGAGTTGGATGAACCTATCTCCAATTTCTCTTCTTTCTCTACTCTATTCTTTACCCTTTGTTCTAAATATGATGATTCTGCCTCAAAAATATCAGTAAAATTCATTGAACCCTCTAGCAGAAGTTCTCAAAGGACATTAATCCAGATTTAACATTCAGAGTCAGTATCTGTGGATACAATATCCATTAGAGAAGATGCTCTTTTTTTCCAGCAACTCATGTTTGTAATATATAATTATGAAATTGTACATATATCAATTACTGTACTAGGAAAAGAACTCTATAAAGCATAACTATAAGTTCAGCCTTTGAGGAGCTTACTGTGTTAGTTTATAAGTGGAATAGATTTGTTACTATATCTGTGGTTAAACATAGGAAAAAAAATGTTCTCTTTAAGGACAATTTGTCCCTGGCACCATTCACTTCACTCGCTCAGTCGTGTCCGACTCTTTGCGACCCCATGAACTGCAGCACGCCAGGCCTCCCTGTCCAACAACTCGCGGAGTTTGCTCAAACTCATGTCTGAGTCAGTGATGCCATCAGCCATCTCATCCTCTGTCATCCCCTTCTCCTCCTGCCCTCAAACCCTCCCAGCATCAGAGTCTTTTCCAATGAGTTAACTCTTCGCACGAGGTGGCCAAAGTACTGGAGTTTCAGCTTTAGCATCATTCCTTCTAATGAACACCCAAGACTGATCTCCTTTAGAATGGACTTGTTGGATCTCCTTGCAGTCCAAGGGACTCTCAAGAGTCTTCTCCAACACCACAGTTCAAAAGCATCAATTCTTCGGCGCTCAGCCTTCTTCACAGTCCAACTCTCACATCCATACATGACCACTGGAAAAACCATAGCCTTGACTAGACAGACCTTTGTTGGCAAAGTAATGTCTCTGCTTTTGAATATGCTATCTAGGTTGGTCATAACTTTCCTTCCAAAGAGTAAGCGTCTTTTAATTTCATGGCTGCAGTCACCATCTGCAGTGATTTTGGAGCCCAAAAAAATAATGTCTGACACTGTTTCCACTGTTTCCCCATCTATTTCCCATGAAGTGACGGGACCAGATGCCATGATCTTCGTTTTCTGAAAGTTGAGGTTTAAGCCAACTTTTCCCCTCTCCACTTTCACTTTCTTCAAGAGGCTCTTTAGTTCCTCTTTACTTTCTGCCATAAGGGTGGTGTCATCTGCATATCTGAGGTTATTGATATTTCTCCCTGCAATCTTGATTCCAGCTTGTGCTTCTTCCAGTCCAGTGTTTCTCATAATGTACCCTGCATATAAGTTAAATAAGCAGGGTGACAATATACAGCCTCGACGTACTCCTTTTCCTATTTGGAACCAGTCTGTTGTTCCACGTTCAGTTCTAACTGTTGCTTCCTGATCTGCATACAGATTTCTTAAGAGGCAGGTCAGGTGGTCTGGTATTTCCATCTCTTTCAGAATTTTCCACAGTTTATTGTGATCCACACAGTCAAAGGCTTTGGCATAGTCAATAAAGCAGAAGTAGATTTTTTCTGGAACTCTCTTGCTTTTTTTATGATCCAAGGGATGTTGGCAATTTGATCTCTGGTTCCTCTGCCTTTTCTAAATCCAGCTTGAATATCTGAAAGTTCACGTTCTTGTGAAGCCTGGCTTGGAGAATTTTGAGCATTACTTTACTAGCGTGTGAGATGAGTGCAATTGTGTGGTAGTTTGAGCGTTCTTTGGCCTTGCCTTTCTTTTGGATTGGAATGAAAACTGACCTTTTCCAGCCCTGTGGCCACTGCTGAGTTTTCCAGATTTGCTGGCATATTGAGTGCAGCACTTTCACAGCACCATCCTTCAGGATTTGAATTAGCTCAACTAGAATTCCATCACCTCCACCATTAGGAATTACAAATCTTGCTCAGTTTTACACAGAAAAATTAGGTAATGCTAGAAGACCAATTTCTTCATGATACCAGAAGAGGAAAGCTTTCCAGAGAGGAAAGCTGTTTCCTCATGTTCATAACCTAGCTGGCAGATCCGCTTCTGCCCCAACCTGGGTATTAACCTACCAAACAAATAGGAAATGCTCTTCATTAGCTAATGCAAGCTCATTAGCGCTAACACCACCAAAAGGTGTCTTTCAATGCATCATCTAAAGCCTGAGTGGGTCTGCAGGAGCCTACCTCATTCGTGTGGCTGGTCAAAGGGTGCTCTAGGTCCTAAACACGTGGGCCTCTCTACAGAGATTAGGGCACCACTGTCCCCAGAGAAAGCAGTGACTCAAAAGAAAGGCAGAGAGGCACAGAGACAGGAGTGGAGCGAGATCCCAAGATGAAGTTATATTTTTTTATAACTTAATTTGGGAAGTGACATACTATCATTTATGCCACATGATATTGGTCCAATGAGAAAACTACAAAAATGTGTGACCAGCAGGCAGGGTTCCTTTGTTTTCTTGGAAAAATATTTCTTGGAGATAATGTTATATTGGCTTTGAGACTCTATTGGTGCCGATGTGAAGTCCACTATATGGAAAAAGTCACATCATTTGGTTGCATTTTAAGAATTTTTTGAAATCTTTGATAATTTATTATTCCTTTCTATGAGTGTTTTAACATTTGTTAACACTGCAGGTTTTATAATATGCTAGCAAACCTGGGTGACACCTCCCTCAATTGCTCATTTATTTCTTCAACAAATATTTACTGAAAGTCTATCTAGTCAAAGCTATGGTTTTTCCAGTAGTCATGTATGGATATGAGAGTTGGACCATAAAGAAAGCAGAGCACTGAAGAATTGATGCTTTTGCTCTGTGGAGTTGGAGAAGACTCTTGAGAGCCCCTTGGACTGTAAGGAGATCAAATCAGTCAATCCTAAAGGAAATTAGTTCCAAATATTCACTGGAAGGACTGATGGTGAAGCTGAAGGTCCGATACTTTGTTCACCTGATGTGAAGAACTGACTCATTGGAAAAGACCCTGATGCTTGCAAAGACTGAAGGCAGGAGGAGAAGCAGGCGGCAGAGGATGAGATGGTTGAATGCCATCACTGACTAAATGGACATGAGTGTGAGCATGCTCTGACAGTTGGTGAAGGACAGGGAAGCCTGGCGTGCTGCAGTCCATGGGGTCGCAAAGAGTCGGACAGGATTGGGCAAGTGAAAGCAAGAACAAGGCAGAGCTGGTGGTAAAGACCCTGCCTGCCATGCAGGAGGCAAAAGAGACCTGGGTTCGATCCCTGGGTCAGGAAGATCTCTTGGAGGAGAGCATGGCAACGCACTCCAGGATTCTTGCCTGGAGAATCCTGTGGACAGAGGAGCCTGTTGTGCTATAGTTATAGGATCGCAAAGAGTCAGACACAACTCAAGGACTTAGCACAGTAGACAGAATATTAGGATACTCTGCTCCTTAGGAAATTTTGTTAAACTAATAGGTTCCAGCCTGCATGCAAGACATTATCTGGTCAAAGGACCCAGGTTAAGGGCATTGTCCAAAGACAAGCTCAGATGCAAAAGTCATTTACTCTAATTCCTTCATTTTACAGATGAAAAAGTTGAATACCCAAGTGGCTGACCAGGGAGGGCCCTGTGGATTGCAAATGTATTATCGACCAAGCATTCAGGATCTATGTAACCTTGGTCCAGAGGCCAGGAGGCATATCCACAGGCATTAGGACCAGAGTCAGTATGCTAAGGCTAAATTATTCCAGAAGGAGAGTGCTGGGTGAAGCCAGCTTAGTTACACACACCTCAGTCCAGCAGGTTGTTGGGTGAATCCTGAATCAACCAAAGTAGAGGGAATAAGGGTAAGCAGAGAGGCTTTGGGGTGTTTCCTGGTAGACACCTCTGTGAATCTTCATTTAATGGTCTGGGTTTTCTCTCCTCCAGAAGACACCATGATACATTTACTCTGCAGTGCAGTGATTTTTATATCTGGAAGCAAAAGGAAGCTTAGGTTAGAAAGCCAAATTCTGCCTTGGAAATAAACTGAAAGTCTCCGTGTGCCACAGTCCTGGTGTGCTGTCATTTAGGTCTGGCACTTATGCTGCAAAACAGCACATGCTGTCAAGAGCAGGTGAGCAAATGGCCTCTGTTGCCATCTGCTGCCAACAGGAAAACTGACTTGTGGGGGCGCCGTGTCAGGGCGCGGCTGAGCTGCAGCGCGTCTGTAAACCAAGCCACCCCTGAAACACACATGCTGGCAGAGCTGTTGTGAACGGGTGCAAAAAGCTGTGGGTTGATGCCAGGTTGCTCTCCATAAGCTGTGATGAAGCCTCCTCAGTCTGAAGCAGCTGTGCCATGGTTAGTGCTCTACCATCCCTAGGAATGGAGCTCTATATTTTCCCCATTCCTTCTTCATCCTTTATGGTTAAAAAATTAAAATAACAAAACAAAACAAAACAAAATCCCTCTGAGACTTAGAGACTAAAAATAACAAGGACTGCAAAACCCATTCACCAGCTTTGATGCTGTATCAGAATTTATTTCCAAATGTTTCCAGGTATACATTCTCAAAATAATGGCAAAATAAACATTAAATGATATTTTCCCTTCAGCTGCTTTCTTTCTGCTAGCTTGATCTCAGCTGCATTTTGTTTCCTGAAATTTCCAATGACATTTTTCAAAAGTTAGGGTCCACGGTGTGTGACAGGCAGGCTGCACTGGGCTGACCTGCTGAGATCATTGTATTTTTATACTGTGTCTGGTAAGTGAGGATAAATATGGTGAACTTTTGGGTTTGCATCATACAAAACGAAACATTTCCATAGACTATGTTAGTTCAGGGAAATTCCTAAAAGGTCAGAGTTAAAACTGATGAAAGGCATAAGAGACACAGTTGATGCACAGACACGAAGGGAATATCACTGCGCTCATTTGTGTTGCTGTGTGTAACTAACTAAGTTAAGACATTTTGTGAGTTTCATGCAATCAGTTCAGCAGTCCCTTCCAGTCTGGAGTGCCGCTGTAAATATTCTTTACAAGAGCCCTGATTCACAGTGCCACAGTGTTTTCCCAATATACATGTAAGAGAGAAATTGCTGGTATATTGTCCAGCATGATGTCAGAGGGCTTTCCAACATGGTTGTACTAACTTTTGCTTCTATTGCGGTGTATGAAGGTTCTTATTGTTCTTCATTCTCAACAAGACATGGCATTGTGACCCTTTTAGTTTTATTTCCAATCTGGCAGGTAGTATTGTCAAGTACTTTTAATTTGTATGCTCCTGATTACTAAAGAGATTGTGCACATTTTAATATAATTCTGACCATTTGAAGTTCCTACTTTTTGAAGTGTCTGTTCAAGTCTTTTTCAAATTTTTCTGGTGGATGGTACATATTTTCCTGTGAACTTATATACGCAGGTCAGGAAGCAACAGTTAGAACTGGACATGGAACAACAGACTGGTTCCAAATAGGAAAAAGAGCATGTCAAGGCTGTATATTGCCACCCTGCTTATTTAACTTCTACGCAAAGTACATCATGAGAAACGCTGGGCTGGAAGAAGCACAAGCTGGAATCAAGATTGCTGGGAGAAATATCAATAACCTCAGATATGCAG
>NW_011494808.1:10974383-10974808 GCF_000754665.1 Bison bison bison
GACTTAAATCCTAAGATAACAGAAATTGCATTAACTATAAATGGTTTAAATATACCCATTAAGAGATTAGGATTGACATATACACACTCCTATGTATAGAACGGATGATATTTGTGAATGGATTCAAATACACTAATAAAATATATTAGAAGCAAAGAAATGGAAAAAATACACCACAAAAACAGCAATCAAAGAAAGCTGCATAGCAGTACTAATACCAGACTTCAAAGAAAAGAAAATTATCAGATATACACAGAGAGACACTACATAATAAGAGTCCAATTACAAAGAAGTCACAACAATTTTAATGTATCTAGTAACACAGCTTCAATAACAAGACGAAAAAGCCGATGAGCTAACTTCCGTTTTTTGAGCAGTTAAAATTTGTGGTTAATACGTGCCTACTTCAAACATTCTACATTTAT
>NW_011494808.1:10974908-10978567 GCF_000754665.1 Bison bison bison
GATGAGATGGCTGGATGGCATCACCGACTGGATGGACATGAGTTTGAGTGAACTCCGGGAGTTGGTGATGGACAGGGAGGCCTGGAGTGCTGCGATTCATGGGGTCACAAAGAGTTGGACACGACTGAGCGACTGAACTGAACTGAACTGAAAGTCACATGAATGAATTTCCCCACCATCACATTTCACAAAAGTGGCAAGACACAAAAGAATATACATGTATGTTTCCACTTACTTGAAGTTTAATATTAGGCAAAACAGAACTACTTTGTCTAGGAAGACATAAGTATGTGGCAACAGTATTTTTAAAAGCAAATAAATAATTTCAACACAGTTCAGGAGAGGTTACTTCTGACTCTGAATAAGGTTGTGTTTGGGGGAAATAAGCTCTGTTCCCTGAGTTGTCATGGTTTCTAAAATTTGGTCCATAAACCTATCATTGCTCAGGCTCTTGAACACTGAAAATGTAGTAACTGAAAAATGCTATTAAAAATAAGAATCTCTAATATAATTTCACATATAGAAAAAGTAAAAAAAAGTATGTATAAGTAGTAATAAGAAATTTCAATTTTTTAACAATACATTATTTTTATAATTTAACACATGCACTCAGATTTACAGTTTATACTTTTATTTGAGGAGAAGATTTATGAGTATCAATGACTGTGTATCTTTTCTTCCTAGAATCCAAAAAGAAGGCTGGGAAATATAAGGCAAATTTCAAATAGCTGCTGACTTAAATTTTAGGTATATAAATTAGTATGTCTCTGAAGGAGACTATACGGTGATTTCTAGATCAACCACTGTGAAAACCATTTTCAAAAATTGCAAAAAATATACACTAAAAAAAACCCTACACTATACAGGTACTGCTGCTGCTGCTGCTAAGTCACTTCAGTCGTGTCCGACTCTGTGCGACCCCATAGACGGCAGCCCAGCAGGCTCCCCCGTCCCTGGGATTCTCCAGGCAAGAGTAATGGAGTAGGATGCCATTTCCTTCTCCAATGCATGAAAGTGAAAAGTGAAAGGGAAGTCGCTCATGCTAAAAATTATTCAAGTAAGATGGCAAAAGGGAAAAAGAGAAAAAATAAATAGTAAAGTGATAGACTTACATCCTAACATAACAGAAATTGCATTAACTATAAATGGTTTAAATATACCCATTAAGAGATTGGGATTGACATATACACACTCCTATGTATAGAACGGATGACTAATGAGAAATACTATATGGCTCAAAGAACTCTACTCAGTGCTCTGTGGTGACCCAAATAGGAGGGAAATACAAAAAAGAGGGGATATACGTATGCATACAGATGATTCACTTTGCTGTATGGTAGAAACTAACACAACATTGCAAAGCAACTAAATTCAATAAAAATAAATTTTTAAAATGTGATCTTCAAAAATAAATAAACACACTAAAGCAAATCATCAGAATAGATTTTTAATGACCTACTATATGTCTTCTACAAGAAAATCATTCAAATACACTAATAAAATATATTAGAAGCAAAGAAATGGAAAAAATACACCACAAAAACAGCAATCAAAGAAAGCTGCATAGCAGTACTAATACCAGACTTCAAAGAAAAGAAAATTATCAGATATACACAGAGAGACACTACATAATAAGAGTCCAATTACAAAGAAGTCACAACAATTTTAATGTATCTAGTAACACAGCTTCAATAACAAGACGAAAAAGCCGATGAGCTAACTTCCGTTTTTTGAGCAGTTAAAATTTGTGGTTAATACGTGCCTACTTCAAACATTCTACATTTATTATCTCATTTAATCTTCACCCTCACCAAAAAAAATTAATTTCAAGTTGCATGTTGCTATCTCCATTCTGCATCTGAGTGAATTAGAACTCTCAAGAAGCTCCTTGCTCAAGGTCACACAATTAGAAATCCTCAAGCCAAGTTTTCTTCACTCTGCATTCTGCCCTCTTTATACACTTCAAAAATAAACTGTGAATATCACATCCAACACTGCATTCCAAATCTCCTCTTCTTGGCCACAAAGTCTCAGGTCAACTTTAGAATCTAGTACAAACACTGTGTTCCAAATGAGTCGTAGGAGTAAAGTGGCCATAGAAGGAAGAGGTACAAAAAGGGGACGAGCAGAAATGGCTGACCATGGGACTCTGGAAGTCACACCATGGTCACGGTGCCCCCAGACAACGTCAAGACTGCCACATAAGGCTCGGTAAGTACGGCACTGCTCAACTCCACGGGCGCCACTTACATAGACTACTGTGCAAGTAACACCACTTTGAGTTAGCCTGTAATTCACAGCATTCCAACAATAATTATGCTGTCTGAAAGTAACTCAAGTCAGCAAGGATGGAAAATGGTCATTAGCATCTATATAGGCCCTGGATTCTAGAGTACAGACAATTGTCCAGGTCACTAAGTCTACACTCAGGCAAGCTCGAGCAGCACTACCTAGATTGTTGTATTTAATGGATGAAATATAGTGCCCCAAAAGTTGTATGCATCTACAAAAGATTACAAAACATTATTTTGCTAAGCAATCATTTTTATTTCAACATGTCACTGATCACCACATATAATTTCCTAAAAGAAAACATATAAGCACAATTTATAAACACATTTTCCTTATTTAGCCAAAATTTGGATAATGTGATCACAGGTCAACATTGGTCTATAAAGGAGCACCTGGGAACCACCAAGCTATCAAGTCAGGATGGACGGACCAAAAAGAAAAGACACAAAGAAAGAGACTATTTTCATCTGTATCCCTTCTGCACAGCCTGACCCTCCTTCCCCAAAGCCAAAGGATACTCACGAGACTCTGAAGATAATTTCTAAGACTCTTACAGACATTTGATCCACAAGCCATCTGAAAAACCTCTGGCAGCTGTCAGACTAAAACTGCCCAATGTCTTCCCAAGGGTGTCATCACCAACACTGTTACTGGAAACGTGGGCTACAACAGACCAAGGTTGTCTAGGAGAGTCCAGGACCAAGAATGCACCTGAGATGAAAGTTTTCTAAATAACAGGAGTCTAGTATAAGTCTACTCTTTTATATAGTTCTCCAGCTGGGGCACTTTCAGAGGTTTTAACACACTCTGTTGTTGTTTTTGTTTAGTTGCTCAGTTCTGTCCAACTCTTTGCGACCCCATGGACTGTAGCCCACCAGGCTTCTCCATCCATGGGATTTCCCAGGGAAGAATATTGGAGTGGGTTGCCATTTCCTCCTCCAGGGGAGCTTCCCAACCCAGAGATCGAACCTGTGTCTCCGGCAGCTCTTGCATTGGCAAGCGGATTCTTTACCACTAACACCACCTGGGAAGATGGTGCTAACACACCATAAGTGCCCCCAAAACTTACTTGAATTAATTGCAATTGTTGACTTGGTAAGGCAAGCCTACAGAGGTCATTTAAGTAGAAAAATACCCAAGGAGAATGTAAATTGGTGCAGCCAATGAACAATATGAAGGTTCCTTCAGTTCAGTGGCTCAGTTGTGTCCCACTCCTTGTGACCCCATGAATCACAGCACGCCAGGCCTCCCTGTCCATCACCAACTCCCAGAGTTTACTCAGACTCACGTCCATAGACTCGTGATGCCATCCAGCCATCTCATCCTCTGTTGTCCCCTTCTCCTCCTGCCCCCAATCCCTCCCAGCA
>NW_011494808.1:10978716-10987672 GCF_000754665.1 Bison bison bison
CTAGGTTGGTCATAACTTTTCTTCCAAGGAGTAAGCGTCTTTTAATTTCATGGCTGCAGTCACCATCTGCAGTGATTTTGGAGCCCCCAGAAATAAAGTCTGACACTGTTTCCACTGTTTCCCCATCTATTTGCCATGAAGTGATGGGACCAGATGCCATGATCTTAGTTTTCTGAATGTTGAGCTTTAAGCCAACTTTTTCACTCTCCTCTTTCACTTTCATCAAGAGGCTTTTTAGGAAACAAAAGTTGCTATATATGATCTCACAATACCACTCATCAGCATATATCCAGAGAAAAATATGGTTCAAAAGGAAACATACACCCAATGTTCATTGCAATGCTGTTTACAACAGCCAAGACATGGAAGCAATGAAAATGCCCACTGAAAGACGAATGGATAAAGATGGTGCAGTACATACGCACAGTGGAATATCACTCAGCCATTAAACAAGAACGCAATAGTGCCGTTTGCAGCAACATGGATGGACCTGGAGATGGTCGGACTGAGTGAAGTGAGTCAGACAGAGACGGCAAATATCACACAGCATTGCTTACATCAGAATCTAAAAAAGTATATGAATGAACTTACTTACGAAACATAGAAAGGCAAATACCACACAGCATTGCTTACATCAGAATCTAAAAAAGTATATGAATGAACTTACTTACGAAACATAAACAGAGTCACAGACTTAGAGAGCAAACTTATGGTTACTTGGGGGAAAGGGTAGGAGGGAGGGATAGAATGGGACTTCGGGATTAACAATGTATACACTGCTATATTTAAAATGGATAACCAATAAGGACCTAATGTATAGCACAGGAACTCTGCTCAATACTCAGTAATAACCTAAGTGGGAAAAGGATTTGAAAAAATAATGTTTTTTAAAAAAGAAAAAAATAAATAAATAGCCAAGGAGACCTAATACTTTGCAAGTATAGAGTCAGTGTCTAGCATTGCAGAAGGAGAGAGAGGAAGAGAATTACATGAGTGAGCTGGAATGCTGACCTTGGTGTAGAAGCTGTGTTCTCTGATGTGGGCTGTGTGTGGCCTGCAAAGTTCACTGAAGCCAGAAAGAGCTAAAATCCCCAGTGAATCATCTGTGTGAGTGAGCACAGGTGCTCAACACAGTTCCATCTGAGATGCTGTCCTTCCCCTTGGACTGGCTCTGATGGCAAGGTGCCATTGCTTCTGATACCATTCATTACATCTGTGCATCACGTCAGCAAGAGAAAAATCACTAGGAGGAATTAAAAAGCACAGACTCTGAAGTCAGTGTTGTGATTCTGAACTCTGCCACTTACTAAAACGAGATCTTGAGGGGAACAGTGAACTCCACAAAACCTCTGTTTCCAACTTGTGAGATGATCAGGGTAGAATCTACCTTGCAAAATTTCAAAGGTAAAATGAGATAATCTGGGTTAAAGGTACTTTTTATGCTGAAAGCTCTATGTAAATGCTGGTTATCGGTAATGTTTGGCTAACGCAGTTGATCAGGGATTTGGGAGAATATTTCTGAGTCCTGATGTGCACTGGCAACGCTTTTCTTTAGGACTTGAAAGGGGAATGAGAGGGATTTGAAGCTGAACAAAGATAAATAGCAAGAAGTTTAGAAACATTTCTGATGGAGGGAAAATAAATTGACTGGCTGTGTTAATCTGCCTTAGTGTTATCTACTAACAAACAATATATTTTAATTAAAGAGAGTTGGAGTTGTTTTCACAACAAGGAAAAGGCTATTCTTTTTATTCAGTTTGCTTAATTCCTATATCTAGTGAGGACAAATTAATTTCAAGTATCAAAAAGCTCTGACAGGCACTAGGAAAACAGGCAATGGATGGAAATTATCTTGCCACTAGATCTAATATTTCCAGTAGATAATTTCCTTCCATCTTATCATAATCATAAAAAATTGTTAGGATTCTCTACCCTGTGAGGGTCCTTACTGAGGTAAACAGGAGATTATTCTTGCCTTTTCCTTTCAGTAAAGAGTAAAGAAAAGCAACCCGTCCAAATCCTCTTAAAAAAAAAAATCATGTCAACTTGAAGTGAAGTAATAGTGATTCCACCTGATGGGAGATTTTTCTCCAAAGAGAAGAGCTTCCCAAGTAAATAGAGAAGATTATAGCCAAGCTAGAGGATCCTTCTGCTTTCTCCAAAGAGAAGAGCTTCCCAAGTAAATAGAGAAGATTATAGCCAAGCTAGAGAACAGATGAAAGGTGGGTATAGACATAAATATCTACACAAGCAAGATAAACCAGGGGTTTCCCAGGTGGCACTAGCAGTAAAGAACCTACCTGCCTAATACAGGAGATGTAAGAGATGTGGGTTCTACCCCTGGGTCAGGTAGATCCCCTGGAGGAGGGCATGGCAACCCACTCCAGTGTTCCTGCCTGGAGAGTCCCATGGACAGAGGAGCCCGGCAGGCTACAGCCCATAGGGTTGAAAAGAGTCGGATATGACTGAAGCATCAAGTTAAACAATTTCTAGTCTTATACCCTGCCCCTCTGTTCATTCTCCACTACACCATTTGAAGAACTCATTTCCACATTCTGCAAGCCTTTTAGCTGGTGACAGTCCTTCAGGAGTTTAGCTTTAGCTAAACTGTACTATTTGCTGTTTCCCAAAGAAGTCCTGTTGTCTCCAGCTGTGCTTCTGCTCACATATCTCCTTCTTCCAGGAATGAGCACCCATCCTCTACCTGGAATAAGCTCTCTTGATCCTGCAAGTCAAAAATTCAGAGACTGCCTCCTCATGAAGCCCTCTTCTAAACCACCTTCTCTAGCCTTCCCAGCAGTTGTGTGTTCCTCATTCTATACTTACTGTCTACTAAATTCATGCTTAGAGCCTTTTTCTTCATTTTATGGTTAAGATATTGCTGATGTGTCTGTCTTTCTCACAAGACTGTTAAGAGAAAGGATTACATTGTTTAGACTTAAATCTATAGCATCAACAACATAGTAAAATCTTACACACTCAATAAATGTGTCTTAAATGAATGCCAAGTTCAGCAGTTGGCAAGCTTGCCCTGCAAAGCTCCAGGCAGTAAATATTTGAGGCTTCATGAGCCATTTAGTCTCTAGAAATTCTGCTGTGGTAGTCTACGCAAGTCCACTCAACTCCGCCACGGTAGAGAAAAATCAGCTATTGTCAATATGTAAACGAATGTGGGTGACTGCCTTTCAGCAGCACGTTGTTTACAAGAGCAGGTGAAGTGCCAGATTTGGTCCCTGGACCATCCTTGGGCTGATCCCCAAAACTAAAAGATCAAATGAATGAGAACCCCCTCGAAAGCTTCTCAGGAAGAGGACTCAAGCCCAGGAGAGTAGAAAATGGTAACAAAGCCTTTTACAGGAGAAGTGGAAGAGAAGAGTAGGACATGGGACTGTCACATTCCCCGGTCCTCATTCTGGAAGACAGGAGCAATCTAGATTAGCATGTATATAGCTAAGAAAACAGATCCAGAAACAGACTTAAGAAGCCTGCAAATCCAATGCTTGCTAACACTGTATTTTAGTATTAATAACTGAACTATTTAGTTCACAGACTGAGTGCCTACAAGTGAAAGGCAACGGGCATCCCTACAGAATGAAAATTTCCCTATATTCATGGAGCTAACTACCAAGGGAAGATGTTAGCTGCCCAAGACATGACTGACTACACCAAACAAATGAAACACAAAGATGAAAATCCCAGTCAT
This sequence comes from Bison bison bison, assembly GCF_000754665.1. Classification (NCBI taxonomy): domain Eukaryota; kingdom Metazoa; phylum Chordata; class Mammalia; order Artiodactyla; family Bovidae; genus Bison; species Bison bison. The sequence continues at coordinate 10,982,420 of NW_011494808.1, forward strand.
GGTATGAAGGTTGAGTGACATGAGGCAGAGTGTTGAGAGAGTCTGTACAGGTAACCCTCAAAAGAAGATGCACAGGTAATGTAGATGCCACCAAGAATTTATTTTCAATTCCAAGCCAATGCACCATGCTAACATCATTGGATGGAAAGTATGTAAATAGTCCAGTTATCTTTTGCTTTAAGGCATAATTCCGAAGCTTATATTTTATTTCTTATTTTCCTTGTTACATTTTCTTGGGGAACATTCTGAAACACAAGAAGGAGAATCAGATTCTTTAAAATGCAACACAGCAAGTCCAAAGAAACTGTGAAAGAAGAGCGTTCACTTAGGTTTCTATTCCACTTTCAAACAGAGATCCAAACTTTTGAGATCTATTTCCAAATGCAGATAACACAGATAAAGTGTTGGAGTAGGGCCAGATCCCATATAATCCCCTTCTCTGGAAGGGAAAACATCTGACACTGCTACAAACATGGGAGCTAAATCATCATGTTTGAAGCAGCCATATCAACGCCAGCAGCACCACCTGGCTCCTGCGGCACGGAGGGAATTATGTGTCAAGGGAGAGTCAGAGATAGAGCTGCACAGATATAAAAAGACTGGCCAGAAAGTAAGCTAAGCATATTTACTGCCCTTTTGGGAGAAAAGAGAACAAATCAAATGACCACGTACACTTCCAGCCTCCCTCCCCCTTTCTTTCTTTTTCTAAAACAGTGTTTCCAGATTTCATCAGAGTTGACATAAGCTGTGTCATGGATAAAACTCCAAGTTATCACAAGTGATCAGTGCCCCCTGGGAAAAATTCGGTACCATGCTCTTTTCTGTTTGATTGGCACATTCTGATGTGATCTTAAAGCATCACTGCTCTTTTTATCCAGAAATGCCCTCTGTGGTAGCTCTAACTCACTCAGGGAGCACAAACAGTAGGGACAGCCCACTGACTCCACTTAAATGGATTCCCCTTACTGGAAGGCCACAGTGGTAAACCACTTGGAACCCAGTGATCAGATTTTGGCTTGAATTCTCTGAACTGTTAGCTGACATCCCAAATCCACCTGTAATCTCTCCCCTTTGACCATTAAAGCCACAGGAAAACAATAAATATATTGTGATGCCTTTAACCCCATTCTCTTCTCAATGAGAAATGACTCAAGGAATTAAAGCCATGAGAATATCATCAGTTCATTTTACCATTGAGAACAGAACAGAACTGAACTTTGGTGAAGAACTTCTTAACGTCCTTTCTAAACTCTAAGGCCACGGCTTAGTCAGTAGTCCTTATTTTTTTGTTTCTACGCTATTTATGTCAAGGATCATAAATTAAGGCACCTTCAGGAGCTAAACATATAATAAAATGTGTGAGGGAAGTTGGGGAAAAGGTCCTGGAGCATCCAGTAATCCAGAGGTGAAGCCACTTAGTTCCAACCCAATGTTGGCACCCAAGAATGTGGACAGTATTGTAGTCAACTATAGCTGCTGGCTATAGTTGACTTCCAGAGAGTTTCATAAGCTAGGTTGTGACGTATGTGTATAGATTTTATATATTTGAAATTAATTACAAAAATACAAGTGTGGGCCAAGAACACATTTAAGCATCAGCTATAGCTCATGAGTTATCTGTTTATGACCTTTCCTTAGTATCAACAAAGACATTCATGACTCTGCAGTTTACCTGTTATTAATAGTGTCAATAAACAAACCAGATAAAACGCTAATTTAGGGGGCAGTGTTTGAATTTGCCACATAGAACTATCTAACCTTAGGAAAGTTATTTAAACTAAGAGTCTTAGGCTTATCTGCAATGTACTATCAATATGCTTTCTAAGATATTTCCTACAGATGTAGCTAGCCGAAGGGCTGATTTTGTAAAAATGAATTCCTTTTGAATATTAATGTTTTAACTATCAATAAAAATAAAAACAATTATTTTAAGATTGTGAAAATACAAAATATTAAATAAGATAAAGGAATTAATCAAATATACCTAAGGTTCAACTTAAAATCAACATTCCTCACAGTGTTAGAATAGTATATTCCTTGGGTTCCTAGTGACAAAAATATTTATTACTTAAAATCTAATGTGGATATGATGCAGATTATACATATTTAAAGGCAGTATCCTCTAAGAGGTCACATAAAACAGTTCACAAATGTGATTCACTGATACAATGCCTAACAATACATTCTATAAATAAGAGATGCTTTCCAAAACATTCAACAAAATGATAAAAAGTCATGAATTATAAGTCATCTGTTTTGCTGAATATCTTTTTCTACGATTACTTTAGGAGACAATTAGAAGTTTCAAGATTTTGAATCTCCTGAATCAGTTCAGAAGTTGACCCCAAGGTTCTCTCTAGTAAATCTGCATTTCCCTTTTCAATAAGGTTGGAGCCAAGAGGGAATCATCTGCCTACACTTAAAGGAATAATCCTAGCTCATTCAGGAGAATGAGCTCCTATTCATATACAAACCAACTATTCATATACAGAGGAAAAACGACATACCAAGAGGGTCTTAAAATGCAGGCACTAAGAATCATTATACACATAAGATGTACACAAAAATGCATGTATTAAATATAAATATTCTAAGGAAACAAATCTCCACATATACCTGCTGTTTGTCCTAACATGACTACTTTGACTCCTTCCTGCTAATATGTGAACCTATCAAAGGGCTCAAACTCCTACAGCAGCTCCCGCCAAACTGTTTCTCCTCTCTCCTTGACGGAGCTCTAAGGAAGAACCCTGACACCTCATTTTCAGGTCGGTCCCCAACTAGACACGCCCAGTATGTGAGAGACACTGACTAGAAACACACCTGTTCTGACAAGTTCCCATCACGATCAAGACATTTTTCTAAGCTCACTATGACCACTGGAGAGCTCTGTAAAATCCTCACAAGTATTTCTCCTGGGATATGCTCTTTCCTCAAACTTAGGACTGAAATGAGTCATATTCAGGTCCCCAAAGCTGGCTATTTACTCCTTAAGTCCATCAGTCTTCTAACCATCACACCCAAACCGTAAGTATTTTCCTTTCTTTGGAATTTTTTCCCTGTGGTAAAATATGAATAACACAAGATTTACTGTTTTAGCTATTTCTACATGTACAACACAGCTGCGTTAGGTACATTGATCTTGTTGTACAGCCATCACCATTATTCATCTCCAGAACGTTTCCACCATCCCAAACTGAAACCCTGTACCTATTATATACTTTTTCCCTGTCTCTTCCTTCACCAGATTCTGGTAACCACAGCTCTGCTTTTTGTGTCCATGAATTGGACTCTTCTAGGAACCTCATACAAAGAAGGCTATGGCACCCCACTCCAGTACTCTTGCCTGGGAAATCCCATGGATGGAGGAGCCTGGTAGGCTACAGTCCATGAGGTCAGGAATAGCTGGACACGACTGAGCGACTTCACTTTCACTTTTCACTTTCATGCACTGGAGAAGGAAATGGCAACCCACTCCAGTATCCTTGCCTGGAGAATCCCTGGGACTGGAGCCTGGTGGGCTGCCGTCTGTGGGGTCGCACAGAGTCAGATACGACTGACGTGACTTAGCAGCAGCAGCAGGAACCTCATGTAAGTGGAATACACATCTGTCTTTCTGTGTCTGACGATTTCGCCTGGCACACAAGCGTCTTCTTGGACTTTCTTCTTTGTGTTCCAGTCAGAAGTTCTGTGACGTTATCCTGCACTCTTATGTTGCTGTTGCTGTTGTTGTTCAGTTTGGCCTTTTGAGGCTGGAACAGCACAAGCTTTATTGAATGGCCAAGGAATGGAGAAGCAGGAACCTAAGTTCACAAACCACAACACCCGCCTTTGCTGTTCCTTTGGATCTGTTCCTTTCTCTCAACTTTCCCTGTCATGTCTCAGATTCTGCAAGAAATTTTTAACAGGTGCTATAAGGTTCAACTAGCTCCTTCATAACTGATTCTACATAAGAAAAAACCTTCTAGAAACATGCTCTTGCCTCAGAATCTTTGTTGGTATCCCACAGACACAGAGAAAAAATCCCAACTCCTCAGCCTGTTATGCAAAGCTATTCACAGTATGGATTTCATCAACATCTCCAAAATCCCATTAACCCCACAGCAAAGTCTGTGGTTCAGCACAACAGCAAACCCTTTCACCTGGCAAAGCCCGTCTGGGTCTTGTTTGTGAAATAAAACAGGCACTAAGACAGCGCTCTCCAATCATCTTGGCACCAGGGACAGACTTCACGGAAGACAACTTTTCCCTAGACTAGGGCGGGTGGTGGGGGGCGGTTCAGGATGATTCAAACACATTTCGTCTATTGTGCACCTTGCTAGACATTAGGTCCCAGAGGTCGTGGACCTCTGCTCTAAGGGTTCCCTGCTAAGCTTGTCCCAGCCTTGCCCTCAGCTGCTGACCCCGTGGCGAGTCTTTGCTTTAATAGATGCTGGAACTCCCTCTTCATTGCCTTTGCGGATGGATCCTCCCCAAGTCTGCCTTGTCCTTCCACCTGTGTTACGACTCTGAAATTTACTCTCATAGTGCCTGACTCAGAAAGTTTTTTTTTTTTTTTTATTCAGCACTTACAGACTAATAGAGTAGTTTACCTTTTACCTAAAATTTTCTCAGAGCTTCTTTTTTGGTCAAAGTTCCAATCTCTTACCTCCTGGGTAAGCCTCAAGCCTTTATCAACATCATGGGTTAAATGTGAAAAGTCAGACTGGCCAAGAGCTGCTATAGAAGAGGTCAGCCACTTGACACACGGCTTTTCAGTTTATTATCCTACGGCTGTTTCCACCTGTGAGGCCTGCACTTAATTTTACTTAGCATCTCTTTCCTGGACTGAATACTTGGCTTTTATTGCAAATCATTTTCTTCTCATGTTTTAATACATTGCTATTTGCTTACAATTTATTATGTCTCATTGCACTCAACAAAACTATTTTTAACAGTGCAACACTGCACCATTATACAGGATGGCTGGCATCTCAGAGAAAAGTTAATTTGGGTCCTGTAATGATGATGGTGATTGTAGCCATGAAATTAAAAGATGCTTACTCCTTGGAAGGAAAGTTGTGACCAACCTAGATAGCATATTCAAAAGCAGAGACATTACCTTGCCAACAGGACCTTGCCAAAGGTCCGTCTAGTCAAGGCTATGGTTTTTCCAGTGGTCATGTATGGATGTGAGAGTTGGACTGGGAAGAAAGCTGAGTGCCAAAGAATTGATGCTTTTGAACTGTGGTGTTGGAGAAGACTCTTGAGAGT
>NW_011494808.1:10987772-10988244 GCF_000754665.1 Bison bison bison
ACTGGCATCTCGTTTCATACGTGACATTTCACATGTTTCAATGCCATTCTCCCAAATCTTCCCACCCTCTCCCACAGAGTCCATAAGACTGTTCTATACATCAGTGTCTCTTTTGCTGTCTCGTACACAGGGTTATCGTTACCATCTTTCTAAATTCCATATACATGCGTTAGTATACTGTATTTATGTTTCCTGTGGTAAAATATGAATAACACAAGATTTACTGTTTTAGCTATTTCTACATGTACAACACAGCTGCGTTAGGTACATTGATCTTGTTGTACAGCCATCACCATTATTCATCTCCAGAACGTTTCCACCATCCCAAACTGAAACCCTGTACCTATTATATACTTTTTCCCTGTCTCTTCCTTCACCAGATTCTGGTAACCACAGCTCTGCTTTTTGTGTCCATGAATTGGACTCTTCTAGGAACCTCATACAAAGAAGGCTATGGCACCCCACTCCAGTA
>NW_011494808.1:10988494-10990280 GCF_000754665.1 Bison bison bison
CTATGGTTTTTCCAGTGGTCATGTATGGATGTGAGAGTTGGACTGGGAAGAAAGCTGAGTGCCAAAGAATTGATGCTTTTGAACTGTGGTGTTGGAGAAGACTCTTGAGAGTCCCTTGGACTGCAAGGAGATCCAACCAGTCCATTCTAAAGGAGATCACTCCTGCGTGTTCATTGGAAAGACTGATGCTGAAGCTGAAACTCCAATACTTTGGCTACCTCATGTGAAAAGTTGACCCATTTGAAAAGACTCTGATGCTGGGAGGGATTGGGGGCAGGAGAAGAAGGGGATGACAGAGGATGAGATGGCTGGATGGCATCACTGAGTCTATGGACATGAGTTTGCGTGAACTCCAGGAGTTGGTGATGGACAGGGAGGCCTGGTGTGCTGTGATTCATGGGGTCGCAAAGAGTTGGACACGACTGAGTGACTGAACTGAACTGAACTGAACTGAATGATGATTATGAATTTGGCTAAGTCATTTCCAATGACTGATATATCCCCCAGAGGATAAACTCCTTTCTCCTACTGGGCACCAGTCTATCAGGTCTCTGCTGACTATGTTTCCTTTCTGAATCCATTTGTTTTTCTCTCTCCCACATGAGGACAGGCATTCGGTCTTTTTTTCCTAGTCCTAGCTGCTCCATCTTTCAGTAAACCACACAGTGCTATTACAAATGGCAGATGCCTTTTAAAAGCACACACTCCAGTTTCTCCTCCAGCCCTGTTCCCTGTGACCCAGGCACTTAAATGGAATGCTCTCATTGCAAACCATCTGGAATGCTTAACCTCAAGACAACCAGGAGTCAGAAGGCAAACAGCCATTAATGTCATCTGAAAAACAAATCCCTGCAGGAAAAGACATTTTGCACATCAGCAAAAATAAAGCTCACCATGCTGAAGACCCGAGTTAGGGAGGCAATTGTTCTCATGCAGAATCTGAGCTGACTTTGCTGTCTTGGAAAGAGTTCCAAGTAAAGAGTCTGAAAGAGAACATAATGACAGAGTTTTCATATGCTTTTATTTTGGAAGCACAAACAAGCTTTCCTAAATGCTTCCCGCATTTTGTCTGAGGGAATACGAAAACAGAGTAAAGGAATATTCTAGACTCACTGACTGGCTTATAGTCACTATTTATGTTTGCTCAAGAGTTAGTTGCTCAGTCATATCCAACTCTTTGTGACCCCATGGACCATAGCCCACCAGGCTCCTCTGTCCATTGGATTTTCCAGGCAAGAATACAGGAGTGGATAGCCATTTCCTGCTCCAGGGAAATGGCAATTTTTTGCTCAGATCATCCTCTTATTCTCCCTCTCCCTGTGCAACCATCCATAAAAGTTCAAATCTTCTGGGAAGGGTTCTTCCCTGACTTTCATCCTCCATTCGCCCAAGTCTTTCAACCTTGCCTGCTTCCACCATTGACTGTTTGTTATTTCCTACCATGGTTTACGATGGTTTCTGTATCTGTCCTGTAATATAATCTCCCAGAAAGAAGGAAACCTATGTAATGTTTCTTCCATTTTAATACCAATGCCTAACCCAGGGTAAAAGTGTAAAAAAATTATTTGATGGATTTTTCCTCTTTTCCTTCAGTTCAGTTCAGTCCCTCAGTCCTGTCCAACTCTTTGTGAAACCATGGATCACAGCACACCAGGCCTCCCTGTCCATCACCAACTCCCGGAGTTCACTCAAACTCATGTCCATCAAGTCAGTGATGCCATCCAGCCATCTCATCCTCTGTCGTCCCCTTCTCCTCCTGCCCCCAGTCCCTCCCAGCATCAAGGTC
>NW_011494808.1:10990380-10990748 GCF_000754665.1 Bison bison bison
CTTTATATCCTTAATTAACGTTTAATTAAGCAATTGTTTCCTGATCTTCGCCGACGCCATCCCCGCTTCGAATACCCTGGATCCACTGGGGCTGGTCCCCGGCAGTTTACGATGGTTTCTGTATCTGTCCTGTAATATAATCTCCCAGAAAGAAGGAAACCTATGTAATGTTTCTTCCATTTTAATACCAATGCCTAACCCAGGGTAAAAGTGTAAAAAAATTATTTGATGGATTTTTCCTCTTTTCCTTCAGTTCAGTTCAGTCCCTCAGTCCTGTCCAACTCTTTGTGAAACCATGGATCACAGCACACCAGGCCTCCCTGTCCATCACCAACTCCCGGAGTTCACTCAAACTCATGTCCATCAAG
>NW_011494808.1:10991148-10995307 GCF_000754665.1 Bison bison bison
GCCCAAAAAAATAAAGTCTGACACTGTTTCCACTGTTTCCCCATCTATTTGCCATGAAGTGATGGGACCAGATGCCATGATCTTCGTTTTCTGAATGTTGAGCTTTAAGCCAACTTTTTCACTCTCCTCTTTCACTTTCATCAAGAGGCTTTTTAGTTTGTCTTCACTTTTTTAGTTTGTCTCCATACTAAAGTGGAGACCACTTTTTTAATATGTCTCCACTGCCATAAGGGTGGTGTCATCTGCATATCTGAGGTTATTGATATTTCTCCTGGCAATCTTGATTCCAGCTCCTGCCCAAGACAATATCTAGAAAATCATTTGTTACAATGTGTCTTTATTTCAGTTATGTGTGTGTGTGTATACAAAGCTTTTATTTTGAAGAGGACAAGGGCCAGCAGGTAAGTACAGGTTGCATAAGTACGTAGGATCCAGGGATGCTGCTAGACTTAAACTGACCCCTTGAAACATGCATCTTAAAATAAATCCATGCTAGGTGAGGAATTTATCAAAGCATGGGGCAAGACAATAGCATGATGGAGTGAACAAAAATTTAGGTGAAAAACCAGAAAGACAATTTCAGAGAATGTAAAAAAAAAAAAAGAAAGAAACAAAAAATATATCATAATAAAGGCTCCTACCACGGAATACGGGTACAGCAGAGAATCCAGGCTACATCAGACCTCACCCAGTATCTCAGTGGTTTCTTAGCCAAGATGACCAACTGGCAAGTATAAGGACATACTGCATGTTCTTCAAGGTCACTGCATTGAAGAGGGACACACGGTTCTCACTCCTGAGTGTGGATTCCAGCTTCTCTACTAATCAGAGAGGAAGCAAACACAGCCATCGCATCCTCCGCCCCGCTTCCCTAGAAGGATCACACACCTCCCACGCCTGCGCCTCGGGTCCCCAGACGGGACTCCAGACCCCCAGGGGGAACCAGCAGAGCTGACCTGACACCACGACACCCTGACTCTCAGTCCTGGAGGAGAGAGGGCTCCAGTGACCTATTGATAAATTACATCAGAATGCTGTTAAGGATTAACTAAATACTAGATTTACTAAATACATGATGCCTGGTCCATATGGGAAAGAAAATAGAGAAGAAGGCAAAATTAAATAAACATCCAATCAGGCAGAAAACAGAAACAAACCCAAAAACATAATCATCAAGGAAATGTGTCAAGGGGCTCTGGCTTGAAACTTCCTGCAGAGTAACACACAAGCTTTCAGATCTTGCTCCTTTGAATCTAGAGAGAGGAAAGAGTAAAAGAGCTCCTAATCTTTTCCATTCCTGCTTAACTAATTTCAGTCAGCAAAATTAAGCAACTTTTATTTGCTTGGCAAGTGAATACAAAGAGAACTTTAAAGCAGTGGAAGCTTTAAGCTTTCATCGAAAGTTACAGGTAACTGCCAAAGGAAAATCTTATCTGTTGAAAAAGCAAGTTCAGCGTTTAGCTGTAGAGCTATGAAAGTCTGAAGATAAGAAGATGTGGTATCATTTAATTAACAGCCACCCAATGATGGCTCAGGAGAGATTAATTCCACTTCTTAAGTTACGACCAACCTTGGTCTCTACCAGAAACACACTTTAACCTTTTTCTTTCTCCCATCTCCTTTCCTATTCCTCAGATACTCTCTCCCTACCGTCTCGCTCCCCTTTTCCCTCAATAAAACCGTCTTTTAGCTTAAAAAGAAAGCCTCTGTTTTCAGTTGCTCAAGGCATTTCTAGCAATGTATAGACTTATTTTTTCTCATAAAAATAATTTATAAGTACAAAAAATATAATTTAATAAAAGAAAATCATGTTCTCATATCTGAAGGGATGATAAACATACAAAATTTTTACTACAGTGATTAAACAAAAAATGAGACTTTAGACTAAAACAGAAAAGAAACCACCCCATCAAAATACCATATTTATATAGAAATACATAGTGATGAAAGGCAAATAAAAATCTCGTAAGTCCTTAAAGTAAAAGAAATAACATAACAGAATCAGGAAAAACCATGGCTCGTTGCTATGACCGTCTGTCTTGTCTGCCTCTGCCCCACTTGACTGCTCCCCTCCTTGACCCCGCTTAAGGTTTCTGACCTTGTTGAAGACTCTTCCCAGAGTATCAAGCATCCAATAGCATTTATATGTGCAGGTAGTGGAGAATTCCACTGAAATGGAGTTTTTTAAAAAGATTAATAAAACCTGAAATGGAGCAATAGATATTTCAGCATTTGAGTGACAACAGAAACGGATGTGTGTATAAATCAGAGTGAGATTCCTCTCCCGAGACACGACTGAATACACTGTATTGAAAAGTATTGCAGTTAGACGCAAGAAAGAGTGAGTGATGGTGAGAAAAGGAGAGCCTTCATCCAGTAACCTACATTTGTGGCTATGAATCAACGTGATACTAATAAACACATAAAACAAAACCACGGCCTGAACAACTCGTAAGTACACAGAGAACACAGTATAGGAAAAACGACTGGAATTTAATTTAGCCACTAGAGTACTTCCCAAAATCAAGCACAATTCTTTAAAATACATGAATCACCTTCCTTGCATAAGCTAAGGATTGATTTTAGTAAAACTGGCTAAATACACACCCCGATTTACTCCTTCACAAACCACAGGGCAATCCTACAGCTCGCATCTGGAAATAGAATAAGACAGGGTATATAGGAATTTGGACTTAACTGACAGAACGTTTCATTTTCTATGCATACAAATGTTATAAATATCACATATTTATTGTCTCTACTATTTCTATTACTAAAAGTAGTAACTGGTTTTATAAAAAACTGGTATTATAATAAACAGCCTCTCTAATAGCACTAAGTCTTCCCTGCTGACTCAGTGGTAAAGAATCTGCCTGCCAATGCAACAGACTCAAGTTTGGACTCTGGGTCAGGAGAATCCCCTGAAGAAGGAAATGGCAACCCACTCCAGTATTACTGCCTGGGAAATCCCACAAACGGAGAAGCCTGGTGGGCTACAGTCCACGGGGTTTAAAGAGTCAGACACGACTTAGAGACTAAATAACAACAATACCAGTAAGCCCAGTATAATCATTATTAACATGATAAAGTAGGAGAATAATCTTTCACATATTTTTAAGGCATATGTATGTAAAAGGGAAAAATAGCTCAAAGATAATACTCTTACTTTAACATGTCAGCAATGATTATACTGGGCTTAGGGGTATATATATACCACTAAATTCACTAAAACAGGATCATGGTAAACGTACTGCATATAATTTGTTTATACTCTTCATAACACGTAGTGGACATTTTTTCAACATTGATAATACAAATCTCCAACAGTATTCAATGCACCATATTGTACATTTGTGCCATATATAATCAATCTCTCAAAATAAAAATAAAAAAATAAAATCAATCTCTTAATGACAGACATTTGAAATTCTTTACAGACTTTTGCTGTCAGCTTCCATAAACACCTTTATATATAGGTCTCTGTGTGTTATCTTCACTTTTCAGTTAAACATGAAATCTTATCTCTCAAATACCAGAGAGAGCAACCCTTCTGCGGTCCCCTTCACTGCTTCCCAAGAATTTATTTGACAAACTCTCTACCTGTGTAAATTCTTGGAAGCCCTTTGTTAGAATTTTATATTACACACACACACACACACACACACGGGATTCAGACAAAAAGAAAGAAACATCTTTAAAAAAATAAGGGCAAATAGATGGCAATCCAAAATACAAATAGTAACTATTAAGTACATTATATAAAATACAATTAAATTCAGCCCTGAAGATAATGGGCCTTGCATAAAGATGGCTATGCATCATAGTGGACATCCAAAAGGGTAATTTACTACGACTATTTAAATCTATGGAGAAGGCAATGGCACCCCACTCCAGCACTCTTGCCTGGAAAACCCCATGGACAGAGGAGCCTGGTGGGCTTCAGTCCATGGGGTCGCTGAGAATTGGACACGACTGAGTGACTTCACTTTCACTTTTCACTTCCATGCATTGGAGAAGGAAATGGCAACCCACTCCAGTGTTCTTGCCTGGAGAATCCCAGGGATGGGGGAGCCTGGTGGCTGCCTCTATGGGGTCACACAGAGTCGGACACGACTGAAGCGACTTAGCATAGCATAGCATATTTAAATCTACATACATT
>NW_011494808.1:10995407-10996181 GCF_000754665.1 Bison bison bison
GCCTGGAGAATCCCAGGGATGGGGGAGCCTGGTGGGCTGCCATCTATGGGGTCACACAGAGTCGGACACGACTGAAGCGACTTAGCATAGCATAGCATATTTAAATCTACATACATTTTTTGATAGAATGCTATCTTAAAAAAAAATGTTTATGGTTTATTTTCTTTTCGGCCGTGTAGGTCTTTGTGGTTGTGCTGGGGCTTCACTGCTGAACTGGGCTTTCTCTCACTGCAGGGCACTGAATGCTTACTGCAAGCTCCAGAGCACAGGGTCCAGGTGCAGAGTCCAGGGCGCAGGGTCCAGGACACAGGCCCCAGTGCATAGGCCCCAGGGTGCAGAGTCCAGGGCACAGGCCCCAGGGTGCAGAGTCCAGGGTGCAGGCCCCAGGGTACAGGTCCCAGGGCACAGGCCCCAGGATGTAGAGTCCAGGGCACAGGCCCCAGGGCACAGGCCCCAGGGTGCAGAGTCCAGGGCGCAGGCCCCAGGGTGCAGAGTCCAGGGCACAGGGTCCAGGGCACAGGCCTCAGGGCACAGGCCCCAGGGTGCAGGGTCCAGGGGACAGGCCCCAGGGCACAGGCCCCAGGGTGCAGAGTCCAGGGCGCAGGCCCCAGGGTGCAGAGTCCAGGGCACAGGCCCCAGGGTGCAGAGTCCAGGGTGGGCAGGCTCCAGGGTGCAGGGTCCAGGGCGCAGACCCCAGGGCACAGGGTCCAGGGAACAGACCCCAGGGCACAGGCACTGTGGCATAGACCCCAGGGCACAGGGTCCAGGGAACAG
>NW_011494808.1:10996281-10996693 GCF_000754665.1 Bison bison bison
GGGATGGGGGAGCCTGGTGGGCTGCCATCTATGGGGTCACACAGAGTCGGACACGACTGAAGCGACTTAGCATAGCATAGCATATTTAAATCTACATACATTTTTTGATAGAATGCTATCTTAAAAAAAAATGTTTATGGTTTATTTTCTTTTCGGCCGTGTAGGTCTTTGTGGTTGTGCTGGGGCTTCACTGCTGAACTGGGCTTTCTCTCACTGCAGGGCACTGAATGCTTACTGCAAGCTCCAGAGCACAGGGTCCAGGTGCAGAGTCCAGGGCGCAGGGTCCAGGACACAGGCCCCAGTGCATAGGCCCCAGGGTGCAGAGTCCAGGGCACAGGCCCCAGGGCACAGGCCCCAGGGTGCAGAGTCCAGGGCGCAGGCCCCAGGGTGCAGAGTCCAGGGCACAGGGTCC
>NW_011494808.1:10996793-11009991 GCF_000754665.1 Bison bison bison
ATGGCACACAGGCTTGGCTGACCCACAGTATGTGGGGTCTTCCTGGACCAGGGATTGAACTGGTGCCCCTGGCATTGCAAGACAGATTCTTAACCACTGCACTGCCAGAGAAGCCCAATCTGCATGTTTTGATGTTCAAGGAATAATATAATGTGAGTGAGAAAATGCACCTGCAAAAATTATTAAACTTAAATATTTGAGAGTAATATTCTAAAACCAAAAAGTGCACTGTCCAGAATTTTAAGTCTTGGACTACTCCACTGTTTCCAAGGAGATGGTGTATTGTAATATCCAGAGCTGGAAACCAAAAACAGCAAAATCATAGTAAAGAATAAGTCAAGAACAGCCCTCTCTTTTCATGCTGATCACATTCTAGTGGGAGAAAAGACAATAAATCAGTAAATATACTAACAGACAGGTTAATCTGAGAGTGACAGGTGCAGTCACAGACCTGTGGCTGTGATACAGGATGAGGTGGAAAGCCACTGGGGCAGGGGAGGGAGCATCGTCCCTTAAGGTCACCTCCCTGATGCGGTGACATCTCCCAGGTGACAAGACGGGGAGGCAGAGGCATTTGTGGGAGAATCAAGGCCAGGGTTTCCTGGGCATGAGCACAAATAGGTGCAGGAGGCATGCATGGAGAGTGAGCTTGGAATGCTTGATAATCAGACAAAAAAAGGCCAGGAGGTCTGCAGGTGGTGAGAAAGAGGGAAATATTGGGGACTCAGAGGGGTGGGTGGAAGGAGGCTCATGAGGGAGGCGATTTATGTACATTCAACAGCTGGTTCACATTGCTGTATAGCAGAAACCAACACAACATTGTAAAGTAATTATTCTCCACTTGAAAATAAATTTAAAAAACAGACTAAGAATTAAGGGTCTTCTAAGCAAGGACCAGTGAAGTAATGCCCACCAGTCAAACCTGGAGCACTGCCTGGTTCTGTAGCCCCACCAGCTGAGAACGGTTTCTATATTTTCAAACAATACATTTGAATAGTAATAGAAATATCTACATAATAGTCTCTTAACTCTCAAAGCCTAAAATATTTACTATCTCATAACCCTTTACAAAAAAAGTTTGCTGCCTCCTATTCTAGACCATAGTGCTAATGCTTAGTTGCTCAGTCGTATCTGACTCTTTGTGACCCCATGGACTATGGCCCACCAGGCTCCTCTGTCCATGGGATTCTCCAGGCAAGAGTACTAGAGTGGGTTGTCATGCCCTTCTCCAGGGGATCTTCCCAACCCAGGGATCGAACCCAGGTGTCCCACATTGCAGGCAGATTCTTTACCTTCTGAGCCACCAGGGAAGCCCATAAGCTCTGGGTCCCCCTCAGCTGCACATACCATGGCTTTAAGAAAACGAGTCAAACTCGTGAGTGGACAGGATTAGCATACGTCTTTAATTCTAGGTTCCCGGCTGGCTCTCAGCCTCCTGAGCACTGTTCCCCATCACAGCGCTGTCTGAAACACCACAGAACCTGATAGCAAACCCAAACATCTCCCCGATTTGTGACAAGACTACCAATAGTCAAATTTCTGGCCAGTGACCTTTGGAAAAATTTAAGAGATACTAGTTTATAAAAATTCTCCATCTCCAGTTAAAAACCGTAACAGTGTCCTTTAACCTAATTCAATGGCTCAAGAAAGTAATAGAATAACATTTCTTGGCTGAATCAATACTGCATTAAAGAAAGGTGCTATCATTGAAAGTTATGAATACAAAACAGCTCAATGACATATTAGTGTCGTTGTTGGCTGTCTCTTTCAGTTCGCTTGCATCACTGAGTGTGAATGGAAAGAACCCTTCTCGTGTTTGCATTTGTCAGTGGATTCTTTTGGATTCTGCCCTGTGCAAAGGTGTCTCCCACCTTTCATTCAAAGCACTGCAGGTGCAAAAGAAGCAACCTAAAAATTGGGATGACCACTGAAGCTTATTTGATATTTGTTAGTACATTCTTAAAGAGCTCATGTTTTAAAAATGATTTAGTAACTTGTTTATCAAAGAAGACAAATTATTCCTGCCACTCTTTGCTTTGTATTCCAGGAAATCAAGGTCACTTAGCACAATATATACAAAGTTTATAAAAATTAATCTTTTTAAAAGATTCATGTCACTGATAGAAAAAGAATTCTAAAAATCAGTAAGGTAGACACAAACACCTAACTGGAAATTATAACACCTGGAGGGACAGCAGGTTTATTAAAATAGACATTCTTTTCTGTCTCTGTTGAGTAATAAATTAGCAAAATTTTCTGAAAACGTTTCACCCTATGATAAAGCAAGTTTACATCCAGTTTAAACGAGGAAAAGAGGAAAACACTTCAGGCATAAGTAAAAATGCTGATGGGTGATCTCTGACAGTATTAATTATATCATTAGATTCCTGGGAAATTAGACTCTGCATTAGTAACCAACAGTAAGTTATCCAGAACGGGCACTAGAGGTCACTATCCAGCAGGATACCTGGCACACAGCAAAAGTTTAAAAACTATTTGTTGACTGAATACAGCACGTAAATAAATGTTATTCATTTTAAAAAGGGATAGTTGGGGAATTTGGGATCAATATGTACACACTGCTGTATTTAAAATGGATAACCAACAGGGACCCTCTGTACAGCACAGGGAGCTCTGCTCAGTGTCATGTGGCAGCCTGGATGGGAGGGGAGTCTGGGTGAGAATCGATCCATGGGTATGTGCGGCTGAGTCCCTTTGTCCACCTGAAACCATCACAATATTATTAATCAGCTATTCTCCAATACAAAATTAAAAGTTTAAAATAAATAAAATAAAATCCAGTGTTACTCAAAATGGCATCTACCAATGGGCAACACCAGCTCTACCTGTGAGCTGACGGGGAAGCATGCCTGGGGCCCCATTCACACCTGCTCATTCGTAACTTTTGAGGAAACCAGTTTTTAATAAGCCCTCTAGGTGAGTCTGCTGTAGACAAAGATTGTGAAGCACTAGGATATTATGCAGTTTTCAAAGATCAAAATCTCTTGGCTTCAATCTATTTTTAACAACCTTTTTCTCTACCACCAGAGTAAGCAATTTGATTCTCCCAGAGCCAAAGCCTAGTTCCTTTCTAAGCCCAGATTCCTCTGGAAACCCAACACAGAAAGAAGCTGAAAGGTATGGAAGACTTTATTGAATTTTCCTTGCCAAGTTTTATTAGGATCCTGCCAGCAATTGTGATTGAAAATCTCCAGATTCTGGAGACAGTCAGAACTATGTTGAAATTCTGACTGGACTACTTATTTAACTTGAACAAATTATTTAACTTCTCTGTGTTTCAATTTCTTTAGCTACAGAGTAGGGCTAAAGACACCTATGTGCCAACCCTTGAGAGTGGCCATGAAATATCAATAATATAACGTCTATAAAGCTCCTTGAATAGCATATATTAAATCTCTAATAAATATTAATCCCTTTCCCTTAGATCAGTATTTGTTCCCTTAAGATACTGTATCTGTACTTGGTAAACAGGAGGTTATATAAACACTTATCTTACCATTTTGAGTATCTGTCGCAGTGTTTGACACATGCTTAGTTATTCATAAACATTCAATGATTGGCTGATTGACAGGTGTCAGGCAGGTTCAAGAATTCAGTCCTTTGAACCTCACTGCACAGTATGAAGCCACCTGAGTGAAAAGAAGCATGGTTAAGCCTGTCATCACCAAAAGAACCGTGCCTGTGGGTGCAGTGTGCTCCACACTGCTTTACCAAGCGCTGCCATCCTCTGCCGTCTGTGCTTTTCTTCAGAAAACAATCAGGTCTCTTCAAATATCTAGCAGGCTGCCTTTCAAGCAGAAAACCCCTGGATGACATCTACCAAGCCAGAATGAGAGACAGCGCACAACTTCCAGATGACTGGAAGGGAAGGGAAATTTTGAAAACACTCAAAAAAAGCACAAAAGGAATTTAGTATTTTTTTTTTAAGTTGGCAATACAAATTGGAAAGAAGACACTATGAGACCAATTGGAACATGGAGCAGAAAAATCCATCAAAATAAGGCAGCGGGTCCTCCTGTGGGAACCCACTCTAAGGCAGACTCTATCTTCCAGCATAACAAACCCTCCACATTTCAAATGAATTCCTAAGAGAATAAACACATGCACACACACTCCTAGAGACTGTCTGATTTCCAATGAATCAGAGGGACAGAGTTGTTAAGTACTTACTTTGTTCCTAGCACTGCAGGAGTGCTTGGGGGAACAGGTAAGACTTGGTCCTTGCTGTGAAGGAGCATAAAGATCCACAGACAGGCACGTGAACATGTAAGTGAAGTGGAGACTCACAGTCATCTTACACAGGTTGGATCAAGATGCAGCAGGTATACTGAAAAAGACAGGGTCAGTTCTACTAATGGTGGGGAGAGGGCAGAGCCTGAAATGGCTTACCTCGAGATAAATCTATAACGATGAGTGGGTCCTCTGAAGCCTTGCTTCTCAGAGTGTGGTCTATGGATCACATGGGGGTTTGCTAGAAATGTGAAACTCGGGCCTTTCTCCAATTTTTCTGAATCAGATTTCATTCTTGTCTTTTACCAGAATCCCCAGAAGATTCATGGGAACATAAACCTTTGAGAAGTGCTATATAAAGCAGTTTCCAAGGATTGTTAAACACAGAAAATTGATGGCAGTAAGTTGATTAAATGAGATGAGATACCAAGATAGTGTAGGCTGAGTTTAAAACAGGGGTCAATAATCCAAATTCAGCCCACACATGTACTTTTATTAAGACTGTAAAGTGCTTTTAAACACTGAGAAATTTCTAATAGGACTCCAGAAACTGACACAATAGTGTTAATCAACTACACTCAAACATAAAATAAAAATCTAAAAAAGAGAAATCTAGATTTCCTGATTTTCTTAGGAGGGAAAATCAGACTTTTGGCAAAATTGGACACAAAGCTGATTGGGCTGATAGCCCAAAAGCAAAGGGCTGCATAGAGTGCCAGTTTCAGACAAAGGCGAGCCTGTGATCGCCTCGGACTCAGGCCTTCATTCTGTGACCTTATTACCTCCCTGGGCTCCAACAGACCCTTTTCTAAAATTTTTATTGGAGCACAGTTACTGTACAATGCTGTGTTAGTTTCTGTTGTACAGCAAAGTGAGGCAGTTGTATTTGTACGTCTATCCCCGCTTTGTTGCCACAGAGCATTAAGCTCCCTGTGCTGTAGGGCATGTTCTCATTGCTGTCTATTCTATACCCAGAATCAACAGTATGTTAACATATACGTCAATCTCAGCCTCCCAGTTCACGCCACCTCCCTTTCCCCACTGATGTCCCCGCGTTTGTTCTCTGTGTCTGCGTCTCTATTTCTGCTTTGCAAATAGGTTCGTTTATACCATTTTTCTAGACTCCACATACACCTGTTGATATGCTCTATTTGTTTTCCTCTTTCTGACTCACTCTGTATGGCAGTCTCTAGGTCCATCTACATATCTGCAAATGACACAATTTCTTTTTATGACTGAGCAATATTCCACTGTATATACGAGCCACCTTTTCTTTATCCATTCCTCTGTTGATGGACGTTTAGGCTGCTTCCATGTCCTGGCTATTGTAAATAGTGCTGCATGAACATTAGGGTGCACATGTCTCTTGGAACTATGGTTTTTTCCTGAGTGGGACTGTTGGGTCATATAGTATTTCTATTTTTAGTTTTTTAAGAACCTCCACACTGTTCTCCATAGTAGCTGTATCAATGTACATTCCCAGCCACATTGTGAGAGGGTTCACTTTCCTCAAAACCCTCTTCAGCATTTACTGTTTGTAGATTTATTTGATGATGGCCATTCTTACCAGTGTGAGGTGGTACCTCATTGTAGCTGTGGTTTGCATTTCTTTCATGATTAGTGATGTTGAGCATCTTTTCATGTGCCTGTTGGGCTGGGAGCCAATTCTGCTTCTGAGCAAGAAGGGAGAGACAGGACTGCAGCTACAGCAGAATACAGGGCTGATGAGAGAATCCTTTCTGTGAAGATGAACGTGGAGGAAATGCCAGTAGAAAAAGAGAGGAAATAGGAGATGGGGAAGGATAGGGGGCATTATTCTGGAGGACAAAAGAAAAAGGAGATGCTATCCAGAAGGGCTTAGCCCACCTCTCCCCCCAAAGAAGCTGGGAGGCTGAGGTGGCTCAGATGGAATTTTTCATGTGCTTACCCAGAAGGCTAAGGAGTTTCTGCCTGAAAACTCCATACATTCTAAACAAGCAAAGGCAGGATGATCAACGGAAAGTGAAGCAGTAGGAACAGGAGATTTGGAAGAAAAGCGAACGTTTAGGAGTGCAACCCACTGTCAGTAATGGGGGCAGGAAGTCACTGAAATATGAAAGCGAATTTTCAGGTGCTGGTGGGAATCCCGCTGGCGTCAGGGAGCAGAGAAGGGAAACAGCAAGCTCTGGAGTGTGTAGTGTGCCTGGATTCTTCCCTCTGGCTACAGTGAGCACCCCGGGACTGAAGAAGTGCCCGAGTGGGTGGGCTAGGGTTTGCAGACTGAATGAAGAAGGTCAAGCAGGTACGATCCCGGCTGTGTGGACAAGAGGGGCTGGAGTGACCTACCACGAAGTCCTGGGTACGTGGCAAAGCAAAGAACACCGTGAAAGCGACAGTAAGCTTAGAGAAGAAAGAGCAAACAGAGGAACCAGAGGTACCAGGGACTCACGAAGTAAGGGACTTAAAGAATCAAGCAGCAGTCACTGGTGGAACTGGGATTTGAACTCAGGATGTCTGACTCCAAAACCTATAGTCTCTCTGCTCTAACCCCCATCTCTATGAGTCACCCAGAAATACAAAGATATGTCTCCATGGTTCTGACATGGCATAAGTGGGGTCTGTCTGCCCCGGAACCCCTGATGGGAAGCGCTGGAAAGTCATCTGTACACAGTGACAGAAGTTGGATGCTTTCACTTCCGTTGCCTCCTCCACTTGGATTTTATTCCCCATTTCCTCAGGTCAGCTGTTGTTTAATATTCTATTAAAGTCTTCAAGGTAAGGCCAAGGCAGGGATATTTATATATCATCATCTCTCAACCTGCCAGTTCAAAAGAGGACAAACAACTGTCACCCCAGTTCTGTGTATGTTAAATAAACAGAACTCTAAACACTGAGATTCTGGCTTCAAATCCACTTTCGTAACCGTGAAAACCCTCCTGCACCCCTGAAGATTCGTTAAACTGTCATAATGATTCTAACCATTATTTTCATTCTTACTCTTAACACTGAAACATTAAAACTTCAGAATGTAAATATCAAAAGTACTACCAAGACAGTGGGCCCGCCAAAAATCAAAAAATAAGTGAACTTAAACACATGCTTAACCCCAACTTGTATCACTGATTGTGACTGTCATGAGAGCTATTGCTTGCATTTCCATGCTACTTTTTTTAAGTGATTTTCTCATGCTTTATTTTACTTTAGTTCACTTGGGTGATTATCAAATGTGAGGGCTATATGCATATTACACCCTCAGTCATCCAATAATTAAAAATATAAGTTCAGATTTGGAAGGAGTGTATTTTTTATTTTCTAATATGTACCAGTTTGAAACAGTAATAGAGAAAACTGCCAGTGTGTGAAGTTTTTAAGCACTGCTTTAGCAGTTGAGGAAAACTCCTTAATTGAAGAAGGAAGAAATAACCAAGAGAAGGAGATTGTTAGGCAATGAAGAAATGTATTCGGGTCACATTTATCCCAGAAAGCTCATTTCCTCTCCCTAAATCAGCGACTGAGGAGAGAAGAGGCATCCTGGAGTGTATACACCCACCCCCAGAATAACTGCAGAAGGATTTTGGAGAAGTTAGTCACAGCATTTACAAATTATTTGCATTCAATAAGTCTCAGTTCTGTATTAGATAAATCTCTACCATGGTAAAAGGAATAAAAACAGCTAACAGTGTTAATAGCTAACTTAGGCATGCATTTCACAAGCTCCACGTAGTACAGTCAGACGCCCCACAAACTTTAGTTACGCACGTGGTGTAGCTGCATAGCACTGTAATCAGCATGCTAGTTTTATCCCCAAAGAAAGTTTAACTAAATAAAGGCCAGGAAGTATCAATATGAAAGACATTAGCAAGGGATGTTAAATCATCAGCATGAAGGAGGGGTCCTGATACACACTGCTATATTTAAAATGGATGACCAGTGAGGACCCACCGTACAGCACAGGGAACTCTGCTCAATGCTATGCAGCAGCTTGGATGGAAGGGTGGCTGGGGGTGAATGAACGCAAGTGTGTGTATGGCAGAGTTCCTTTGCTGTCCACCTGAGACTATTACATTGTTGATCAGCTATGCCCCAATATAAAACGAAAAGTTTTAAAAAGAGAAATAAAAAGAGGTCCTGGTCCACCCACATATTTCATCAGCCACCTGAGAGATTTTTATTCATAACTTGGTGTAAACACTGTGCTTTGGGCATTCTGGCTCACGAAAGGATTCAGTGCACTCATATGCCTCCTGGAGTGAAAACAGATCAAATGGATGTCTGAATTGGTCTATGTCTAAGTAATCTTAGTTCAGTCACTAAGTCACATCCGACCTTTTGTGACCCTGTGGACTGCAGCACACCAGGCTCCTCTGTCAGCCACTATCTCCCGGAGTTTGCTCAAACTCATGTCCATGGAGTCAGAGAGGCTATCTTACCATCTCATCCTCTGTTGCCCTCTTCTCCTTTTGCCCTCAATCTTTGCCATCATCCGGGTCTTTTCCAATGAGTCAGCTCTTTGCATCAGGTGGCCAAAGTATTGGAACTTCAGCAAAAGTCCTTCCAATGAATATTCAGGATTGCTTTCCTTTAGGATTGACTGGTTTGATCTCCTTGCAGTCCGAGGGATTCTCAGCCTTAGTTTAGCTATTTACAAAAATGTGCAGATTATTAGCATGGATTCAGTTCTTCTTAGCTAACTCTTTCACTGTTTTACTAAGTGCTCAATTTTAAATTGTGGTCATCAAAAATAATTATTTAGACAATATTTGTTGCATTTTTTTCATTTTTCTGTATTTTAAAAATTGAACCAAATGACTCATGCTGACACCCCTCCTCCCTTTCCTCGTGTCTCCCACGCAAGCGGGTTCCTTCTAACACTGACAGACAAGAACCTGATTCTGATGAATTTGGATGAGTCACCTCTGCCCAAGATTCTGTGCTGGGTGCTGTGAAGTTCACGTAGACGTCACAGTCAATTCCTGCATGCAGAGAATTCCCAACGTGGCACCAAACATAATCAGTCTATAAATAGCAGGTGAGACGGGCAGGGCTTCTGTCCACCCTTCCAGCTCTTTCACCACATCATTCTACCTGTGCTCCAGGAACACAGAAGTACCCATAATTAACCCAGAAGATTGTGCTACATCAAGTTTCTACAGTGTGAACTCTGTCAGAATACCCTCATTTTCCCACAAACATCTTTATCCAACCTGTTTGCAATGCTTGCCTCATCTATGAAGCCATTTTGGAAGTAAAAGAAATGCCTGATCTGTCTTCTCTTCCTTCACTATATTCTAAATTGGCTTGAGCCATAGCACCCAGCAGGCGTAGACTAACACCTTCAGAACCCAGAGAAAGCAAATGCAAGGATGTGAATTGAGCTGCCCATCACTACAGGCATCTTGATTCTCTATAATCTTCTGAGAACATTTATGAAATATATTCCATTACTGTGCACCTGGGCACAGAGGAGGGACACACTTATCCATGGGGATTTGTCCTCCATTGTTTCCAGGTGACCCTGAGGGCATTAACCGGGCCACCTTCTATACAGCACGAATGTGAAAGCTTAGCAGATGTCCTCCTTGACCTCAAAAGATCTGCAAGGAAAGAAGCAAGTCTTACGCAGTATGGGTGTGATGCCAGACACTATCAAGCAGCCCCCATGTGAAACCAATCCAGATCCCCAGGATGGGTCATGTGCAGTGCCTGGAGTCAGTGGTGAGGCTTAGAATGTAAAGCATAATTCACAACTATGACTATAGAAAACTCATCAAATGTTTCCAGCTTGACACACTCCTCACCAGAATAGTTCTGATATGGGTCATGACAGAAAGTACAATGATCTAGGAGAAAATGCATGCATCCAGCACATATATTTCCAATATCTACTCCATCTCTCTAGCTAAAACGTGCTATGTTTTGACGCTGCCTGGTTTCTTTCAGGCACCAACCTTTTTCTTGGGAAAACTCCAAGAGATAGAGAGGGACAGGCAAGCCTGGTGTGCTGCAGTCCATGGGGTCCCAAAGAGTTGGACACGACTTAGCGACTGAACAACAACAAACCTACCTTTTGACATTTGTGTTATATTTTCTGAGTAATATTGGTGAGGACTCACACTTATATCTCCTTTGCAAGCACAATTTATGGGCTCATTTTTATTATTTTTCATACAATAATCTGTCTTAAGAGCTAGCTGACAAGCCTAGAGCACATACTGAGCCCCACAATGGAAATGTCCATCCTGCTTTCTAGTCTCAGATTCTGTATCTGTCTTAGTCTATTTTCCTCCCAACTCTCTCCATTCCAACCTCACAAGTTTATTTTCATAACTTAGTCCATTAATCCAATTCCTTGGAAATTAGGTTTGAGCAAAAGTATGATAGTTTCCAAAAAATAGTACAGTGCCTTTGAGTTAGTATTTAAACATAAAAATGTTACTCTTGAATGAGCAGGGCATAAGTGGGGATTTGTAGGGTTTTTTTTTTTTCTCAATTCACTGGCTCACTCTGAATGGAAGAAATTCTTAAACTGTGCTTGGATTAAAGATGAAAGGAGATCCCCTGAAAGAATAAAATATGGACCAAAATGTCCACAGCTGGCTCCACCTGCTTGAGAATGCTGCTCCTGGAGAGAAGCTGTGAGCAGTTCAAAACCAGACTAGGAAGTTTCCTTGGATAAAATTCTCAGCCTCTGCTGGAAAATGACATTGCCAGATGTCTTCCATCTACTCACATTTTCTCTAAACAGATCAAAGCTTCAATATCAATAAAAGAAAAAGGGTAGGAAGGGAGGGAATGTTTCTGAACCTGCTGGGAAACAGGCCCGTCAATGACCTTGATGAAGTAGATCAGTGATTTCTCTCAATAAACTGATTGATACCCAGGCTTTCCAGAAATCATTTAGAAACAAAAGGCAAAGCCTAGCCCATTTTTTTTTCCTTTGAAAGACTAATTGCTCCTATATCTGCATAAAACATTTTTAAGAGATTCCTAGGAGGCCCAGGAGAGAGGATTCTTTCTTTTTTAATATATTTATTTACTTATTCCTGGTTGTGCTGGGTCTTCACTGCTGCACACCAGCTTCCTTTAGGAGCGGGGAGTGGGGACTGGTCTTCCTGCAGTGCACTGCCTTCTCACTGTACGGCTTTTCTTACTGCAAAGCACAGGCTTGAGAGGCTCAGGCTTCAGCAGTTGCAGCACACAGGCTTTTGGTCACTTGCCACATGTGGAATCTTCCCAGACCAGGGATAGAAACTACATCCCCCGTACTGGAGGTGGATGCTTATCCACTCCACCAAAAGGGAAGTCCAAGAGAGTATTCTTATTCTTACTTCAGGACAGGACATTCTCAATCATCTAGACAGTATGTGTTACTGTGTAAGTCCAGACACACCACCTCCTTCTCTTCCACATTCAGAAAGTGCTAGGAAACCAGTGGATAAAGTTTCTGGCCTCACAAAAGGGGAAATAGCAAAGAAGATGGATGAACAGGGAAATTTTTCAAAGTCTCTTAAAAACCAACTAAAACTACCTTACTAATCTTGCTAAGATGAACTGAAGTTGGCAGAGAAACTCTAAATTCCTACAGGAGAATAAAGCCTGATTGATTCAGTACTTATGTTGAGCTCCTGTCCTCCTAACTCGAATCTGCACTAGGAGGAAGGAAGGGAGGGAGGGGGGAGAGAGGAACATCTTGTCATCAATGAGCCAGGTGATATATAAAATAATTTCATATGCACGCTCTCATTTTAGTCCACCTAGTTGTTATGTGGTAGACTGGGTGTCGGTCAGTGGAGGGTTACACAACTGTGGAGGAACTCTTGTTTAGAGAAACAAGGCGGTATTACTATGTCGAAGACTAATTCATGAGCTAACCTTGAGTCACCCAAAAATCTCTTCACACCATGGAACCCTCACCATTAAACTGAAGGGATTGTTCTACATAATATTTAGGACAAACTACATAATATTTAAGGTCTAATACTCTATGATTTAATGATAAACTTCAACAGCAATGTTATCTGAGCCACTTTCCCCTTCCCTCCCCTTCCACCTCACAGTATTATCAGCACATATTTCACTGGGCTATCTCCTTTTCTTTATGCTTTTAGAATGTGAAATTCTATTCAAGAACTGGATAGCAGGGGTCACTTCCTGACAAACTGCATGTAACACACCATGAGACATTCAAAACGGTTTTCTTCCAGCCAAACTTTGTGTATTTATGTCTCGTAACAGACACTCTTATACACCAATACTGGAATCCCAAGAGCTTCTGTAGTCACCTGTTTTTCTCTTTCTTTTTAAATTAATTTTTAATTGGAGGATAATTGCTTCACTGTGTTGAGCTGGTGTCTGCCATACAGCAACCTGAATCAGCTGTAAGTATCCGTACGTTTCCTCCCTCTTGAACCTCACTCCCACCACACCCCCACCTTATCCCTCCTGTTTTTAAGCAAGTTAAGGTACCATGGTGGAGAAGGCAATGGCACCCCACTCCAGTACTCTTGTCTGGAAAACCCCATGGATGGAGGAGCCTGGTAAGCTGCAGTCCATGGGGTCGCTAAGAGTCGGACACGACTGAGCGACTTCACTTTCACTTTCATGCATTGGAGAAGGAAATGGCAACCCACTCCAGTGTTCTTGCCTGGAGAATCCCAGGGACGGGCGAGCCTGGTGGGCTGCCGTCTATGGGGTCGCACAGAGTCTGACTCAACTGAAGCGACTTAGCAGCAGCAGCAGCAAGGTACCATGGTATTGGGCTCCAGAATATAAAACTCTTCCATGGAGAACCAAGTTCATAGAAAGAACAATGCACTGCAGTAGTGAAGCCAGCTCATTCACTCTCCACTCCTACCCTCCTAAGAGAACAAGTTCAAAAGTGGGAAAAGAGTATGACAAGGATGTATACTGTCACCCTGCTTATTTAACTTACATGTAGAGTACATCATGCAAAATACCAGGCTGGATA
>NW_011494808.1:11010091-11011211 GCF_000754665.1 Bison bison bison
CCAGGGCACAGGGTCCAGGGCACAGGCCCCAGGGCGCAGGCCCCAGGGTACAGAGTCCAGGGCGGGCAGGCTTTAGCAGGTATGGCACACAGGCTTGGCTGACCCACAGTATGTGGGGTCTTCCTGGACCAGGGATTGAACTGGTGCCCCTGGCATTGCAAGACAGATTCTTAACCACTGCACTGCCAGAGAAGCCCAATCTGCATGTTTTGATGTTCAAGGAATAATATAATGTGAGTGAGAAAATGCACCTGCAAAAATTATTAAACTTAAATATTTGAGAGTAATATTCTAAAACCAAAAAGTGCACTGTCCAGAATTTTAAGTCTTGGACTACTCCACTGTTTCCAAGGAGATGGTGTATTGTAATATCCAGAGCTGGAAACCAAAAACAGCAAAATCATAGTAAAGAATAAGTCAAGAACAGCCCTCTCTTTTCATGCTGATCACATTCTAGTGGGAGAAAAGACAATAAATCAGTAAATATACTAACAGACAGGTTAATCTGAGAGTGACAGGTGCAGTCACAGACCTGTGGCTGTGATACAGGATGAGGTGGAAAGCCACTGGGGCAGGGGAGGGAGCATCGTCCCTTAAGGTCACCTCCCTGATGCGGTGACATCTCCCAGGTGACAAGACGGGGAGGCAGAGGCATTTGTGGGAGAATCAAGGCCAGGGTTTCCTGGGCATGAGCACAAATAGGTGCAGGAGGCATGCATGGAGAGTGAGCTTGGAATGCTTGATAATCAGACAAAAAAAGGCCAGGAGGTCTGCAGGTGGTGAGAAAGAGGGAAATATTGGGGACTCAGAGGGGTGGGTGGAAGGAGGCTCATGAGGGAGGCGATTTATGTACATTCAACAGCTGGTTCACATTGCTGTATAGCAGAAACCAACACAACATTGTAAAGTAATTATTCTCCACTTGAAAATAAATTTAAAAAACAGACTAAGAATTAAGGGTCTTCTAAGCAAGGACCAGTGAAGTAATGCCCACCAGTCAAACCTGGAGCACTGCCTGGTTCTGTAGCCCCACCAGCTGAGAACGGTTTCTATATTTTCAAACAATACATTTGAATAGTAATAGAAATATCTACATAATAGTCTCTTAACTCTCAAAGCC
>NW_011494808.1:11011414-11013526 GCF_000754665.1 Bison bison bison
ATAAGTCTGATGACAGAGGATGAGATGGTTAGACGGCATCACCAATTCAGTGGACATGCATGTGAGAAAACTAGCAGATGGTGGAGGACAGGGAAGCCTGGCAAGCTGCAATCCATGGGGTCACAAAGATTCGGACAAAACTGAGTGACTGAACAACAACAACAAGGCTTCTAAAGCAGAAGCAAATTTGTCTGAGGCACATGGAACAAAGGAGGACACATATTGGTCCCTGGACTCCAAAGGTGAAGGTGAAGGACTCCAAGGTGAAGGATGTGGATGGTGGCAGAAGCAGTAATAAAGGCTCCTTCTGGCCCATAGACTGGCCATGCAGGTGCCCCACCTCATGACTCGTTTCATGAGGAGACCCTAGGGTTGTAACTCAGGCAACTATTGAGACAAGAAAGATGAAAAGGTCAGCAGGGCAGCCCTGGAGAGTAATATCTAGGATTAACTCTTTTCTCCTATCCTTAGGGTAATGAGAAATGATAGCAACTAAAATCAATGAATCCTTATAATTGCTTTATATGTTTTGCCTTATTTAAATATGGCAATAATCCTATCAAGGAGGTACCATAATTATATGTCTTCACAGTGCTATCACCCTCATTTTATAGACAGGAAAACTCAGTATGAAAAAGGTGAAGGCAATGGCCCAGACTTACAGTGCTAATAAAGGTAGTGTTGATACTCACACTCTGCTCTTTGACAAAGCAGTCCTCTTTGCAGACATTCTGATGTCCTAGGTGTTGAGAAGGCTTAATTTTTAAAAGATATTCTAAATTCTAACAAGCTGAAGTGAGATGAATTCAGCATCTAGCTTGAGGGTTGGGAGTCACAGCCAGTCTGTTTCTCCCCTCCCTTAGTTACCCTAGATGGTGAGCTTGCTGCTCTCTAGGATCCTGTATCCCTTTTATGTTAGGTTCTTTTTTGACTTTGAGGCATGGTAAACAAAGCTGGAATTCTTTGTTTCCCGTGCGACTGTAGACATGGGAGACCTTGAACAGAATTCCCGACTGTTTAAAATGCTGATGGACCAGTGCACATCAAGGTCTCATGAGACAACACAGCGGTACATTTTTTTAAATAATCGTTCCACACTGGGGGGTAGAGGGAGAGCCCCATTTGCAGGCTCATTTCTGGCACCCTATCCAAGTTCCCTCCTCTGAGCTGTCATCATGCATCATGCTACCTGGCACATTATGCTCACTGGGGGCCTGCAGATACTTCAAGCAGTGAAAGTGCTGCCTGTGATAATACAGCTTTTAAGTCTAACTCTGACAAATGAGTGTGATTTTAATAGATAAATAAAAGTGGATTATGCAGACATATATATTATGCTATATCTTGTTATTAGAGAATAGATACATTACATATTATATATGTAGATATAGACACAGTCACAGACGTAGTTATAGACATGGACACAGTCATCCATACAGACATGGACATAGTTATAGAATAGATATAAATACATATAAACGTAGTCATAGACATACACATTTGTTATTGTTCAGTTGCTAAGTCGTGACCAACTCTTTGTGACTCCATGGACTATAGCCCGCCAGGTTCCTCTCACCATGGAATCTTCTCAGCAAGAATACTGGAGTGGGTTGCCATTTCCTTCTCAAGGGCATCTTCCTGACCCAGGGATCGAACCTGTGTTGCATTGGCAGGCAGGTTCTTCATCACTGACCCACCAGGGAAGCCCACTCATACACATAGACATGTACATATACAGCCACATGGACATAGTCACGGACATACACACATGCATAGAGACACATAGTCAGACACATGGACACAGTCATATATACCGACACAGGCACAGTCATAGACACAACAGACAGACTCAGGCTCAGGCACAGACACGACATTGATATGCACGTGACACACATTCAGTTCAGTTTCTCAGTCGTGCCCGACTCTTTGCGACCCCATGGACTGCAGCAGGCCAGGCCTCCCTGTCCCTCACCAATGCCAGGAGTTTACCTAAACTCGTGTCCATTGAGTCACCGATGCCATCCAACCATCTCATCTTCTGCCGTCTCCTTCTCCTCCTGCTTCAATCTTTCCCAGCATCAGGGGCTTTTCAAATGAGTTGGCTCTTCGCAT
>NW_011494808.1:11013626-11016717 GCF_000754665.1 Bison bison bison
GTATTGGAGTTTCAGCTTCAGCATCAGTGCTTCCAATGAACACTCAGGACTGATTTCCTTTAGGATGGACTGGTTGGATCTCCTTGCAGTCCAAGGGACTCTCAAGAGTCTTCTCCAACACCACAGTTAAAAAGCATCAATTCTTCGGTGCTCAACTTTCTTTATAGTCCAACTCTCACATCCATACGTGACTACTGGAAAAACCATAGCCTTGACTAGATGGACCTTTGTTGGCACAGTATGAACACTCATTGTAAGGGTTCAAATCCAAGCTCACAGTTTTCAGGTCAGATTGTATATACTTCCTAAACTTCCTAATCTGTACAGTGGAAACTATGGTAACTATGATATTAAGGGGGCCTAAAATTGAGACACCTGAATTTTAACCACAGTAAACCCACCAGCTCCCTCAGCTGTCTCAAACCTGCCCTAGAAGTTTAGCCTGCACCCTGTGTGACAACCTACATCCCTTTTTATCTCAGGATATGGTTTAGATATTTATGCTTAGGATATGAATGTGGCCAGGTATTTGCTTTGTAGGACCAATGTGATTTTAACACACTTTATTTCAGAAGTCCTGATGCTAAATGTTGGTTGAGACATTATTGCTCAGTGTATTATCACTTGAATCATGATAACAGGAGCAGCATCTTGATCCAGAGAGGAATTATTTAATGTGCTGACTGGCAAATATGGTAATATATAAAGGACATAAAGATAAGATTCTGAATGAAACCCCAAATATAATAACTTAATTATTTGTATGTTTCCCTCTCTTATTTATGGTTCTACTGTTTGCTATGAGCTATGGGATAATGTGATAGTTGGAAGGAGCTGAATTAGCAGGAGATATACAAAGAGAGCTTTAGTCTACCTAAATAAGGATTTCCAATACTAATGCTCCATGGAAGGCATTCAGGTCATCTAAAGGGCTACTCAGCCCCAGTTATTAGTGAGGAACTTAAGCCTCATACTGATAGATCATCCAACTTTCTTCAAGAGGTGCACATCAAAATTTATCTAAGAAACCTCCAAGTTTTTAAATACTGGAAGCCACCTAAAAAAATTTTTTTTAATAACATGAGGACTAAATACTTACGTCAGCAAGCCAAACTCAGCCCAGAATGACCAGTTCCAACCTATAACATTAACGGTTTTAAAGGATTACCTCCCTGAGCTGGACAAGAGGGCACGTCTGTGTGCATTGTGAGGGGAATACATTTCTCATACACTGCAAGCATAACTGCTTTATTCTCCCAGTCAAGCTGCAGAAATCGTGAACAGTGATTCTTGGTACCAGTTTCAAACAATGCCAACATTCCTGGTTCTACTGAGGATCAAGAGAGATCCCACCACAAAACACCAAATGGTACTTGGCACATACAGTGGATTCTATAAACATGCCTGGTTCCTTCTATGAATTATTATGATCACTTTCCAATCAACCTTCGGAAGAGTTACTCATCCATGTCTATGACAACTTAACTCTTTTTGGTAAGGGAATTGTGGGTTCACAAGTAAACAATGTTATGACAGCAGCTTCAAAATCATAAAGTTCTATCTGTAATTAGAAAATCAGCAAGGTGGCTCTTCGTCGGCGCAATAGATGCCAGAAGCCTGCCTGCCGCTGTGTGCATTTGTCGGCAAAAGGGAGAAGGTTGCATTCAGAGCTCCGGGATACCTTTCCTGTAGTACAACTTCAGTAAAGGAAGTACAGCTTCTGCTCAAAATGCCAGTGATCTCAGGCAGAAAATGTGGATGGCATCCTATCCTTTCATGAGGAGAGATACTAATCACATGTTCCATCAGGATCAAGCCACCTCGCTGTGCTGGCACTAAGTGACCACACATCCGAGTATGAGTATCTGCAGCGTCCTCTGTGGGCACAGCAAGAGAGGAACCACCGCCAGGAGCACCTGAGACAGGAACACGTCACATGTCAGAACAAACAGGAACTCCAAGTCGGAAATACTCTGAACCCAGAATGAGATGCTGAGGACAAAAACAAGAGAGACCAAGACAGAAACAGAGACAGAGATTTCAACTGGTTTCCAAAATGGAAATGATTCTGGTTGGTTTCCTAATTTCCTTGGGCTTGGATCAAATTCTCTGAAATTACAGAAGATGGCATGCCTGCCAAAGACCAGTGTCACTTAAGAAAACCTGCAATTTCCTTTTAGCTCTCGTTTCCATTTAAAGTTGAATCATTCTATCCTGCAATAATTTTCAGCATAAAAGTAGAAAGAAACCCATCTTTGTGACTACCAGAGAGGTAATAAAACCAAAGGCAAAACAGGATTGAAAGCTCCTCCTAACAAATAACTTTTTTAACATCCGCACGATGGAGGAATGGGGTGGATTTAACTCGACACTCTTTCCTTTAATTGCAAGTGAATTAGCTGTGAGAGGAGACTGTGTAATAGACATCTAACAGCTAAATGCCATCAACTCTTTGTAAATGTACCGAACTCAATCTATGCCTACTGATTTCATCCTATTTTCCTATAAACAGATGAAATGTGGTTCAAGGCAAAAAATATAAATTAGAGGTTGACATATCAGCCAGGGTACAAGAAGACTGGGCTTCCCTGGTGGCGCAGTGGTAAAGAATAGCCTGCAACACAGGAGACCTGGGTTCCATCCCTGGGTCAGGAAGATCCCCTGGAGGAGGAAATGGCAACCAACTCCAGTATTCTTGCCTGGAGAATCCCATGGACAGAGGAGCCTGGCCGGCTGTTGTCCACGGGGTCACAAAGAATCAGACAAGACTGAACACAGACACACAGACAAGGAAGACTGCAGGCAGTAGCACATCTCAGCTTTCATAATCCTGAAAGTCACGGGATTTCAGTGCACACATGGTGAGAGGGCACGTGGAAAACCTAAATCCATCAACAGCCCAGTGATGCTCACACAGCTGGTACTGTCACCTATCTTTGGCAAGACCTCGGCTCTATTTTGAGTTCAATGGATCCTAGGGAAATTTCCTACTGCTGTCTAATGCCCTACAAAGTAATTTGTTACTAATTTTTCTAGTAAATCCATTCTCTTAGAAGTCATAGGAGAGCTAGTGAACCCCAAATTGAAAAAA
>NW_011494808.1:11016817-11019077 GCF_000754665.1 Bison bison bison
GTTGGAAAAAAAAAAAACAAAACAAAACACAAAAAACTATTCTGACCTTGACCTTCATTGGCTTCTGTCTCCTATTTGACTCTGCAGCTCATTTCTTCCTTCCTAAGAGCCCCTGTTTTCCTGGATATTATTGGTTTTCTTTTTTTCCTCTCTGACCATTTATGCTTTGCCTTCTGTGTACTCATGCAACAACACATGTGCTACAAAAACAGCTGATGTTTATTAATCTTAACAAATTATATTATCTCATTTGATCCTCACATCCACTCAATTACACAGGTATTATTACCCCCATTATATAGATGCAGAAACTGAGGCTTTAAGGTTAAATAACATGCCCAAGGACACAGAGTAAGACTGAGAATCAAGATTTTAACTCATGTCCATCTGAACTCTGAGCTCACTTTCTCAACCTGTGTTCTACAGTATCTTTTCTTAACTTCTCAAGACTCACAAGCACTTTACCTACTGCCTCTCTGTGATTTCCAAATCTCATTTTCTCCTACCACAGATTTCCAAGGTATCAAGTCTGCTTTCTACATGTACAGCACCTTCATTAGATGTCCTCCTAGTTCTCAAAATGAGTAAGAAAATTCAGTTCATTTTCTTCCCAGACTCCTAACATCTTAGTTTCTGTCAACAGTGTTTACTTAATGAGATAGTTTGGTAAAATATTCTTGAGAAATGATTGTGTTATTTATTTATTTTTTTATCATAAAGAAAGGGTCTGATTAAAATTAATTAGTTATATGAAGGAAATAATCAGGATGGTGCTCTAGTCAGAAAGCTACTCATTGACTGTTTATTGAATTCAAGATGGACTTAAAAAGCGCTGAACTAACTTCAATGCAACTAAACAGGACTTTATGCCGAGAATGAGTGACAATGATTGTTGTTCAGTCACTAAGTTGTGTCCAATTCTTTGTTACCCCATTAACTGTACCATTAACCCTCTGAGCCCCTCTATCTCCCAGAGTTTGCTTAAACTCATGTCCCTTGAGTCAGTGATGCTATCTAACCATCTCATAACCTGCCACCCCCTTCTCCTTTTGCCTTCAATCTTTTCCAGAATCAGGGTCTTTCCCAATAAGTTGGATCTTTATATCAGAAGGCCAAAGTATTGGATCTTCAGCTTCAGCATCAGTCCTTCCAAAGAATATTCAGGGTGGATTTCCTTTAGAACTCGCTGGTATTATCTCTTTGTAGTCCAAGGGACTCTCAAAAGTCTTCACCTTACCATAATTTAAAAAAATAAGTTATTTGGTGCTCAACCTTCTTTGTGATCCAACCCTCACAGTAGTACATGACTATCAGAAATGCCACAGCTTTGACAATACAAATCTTTGTCAGCAAAGTGATGTCTCTGCTTTTTAACATTCTGGTTAGGTTTGTCATAGTTTCTCTTCCAAGGCACAAGTATCTTTTAATTTTATGGCTGCAGTCACAATCTGCAGTGACTTTGGAGCCCAAGAAAAAAGAATAGAATGGGAAAGACTAGAGATCTCTTCAAGAAACTTAGAGATACTAAGGGGAGACCACCTGACCTGCCTCTTGAGAAACCTATATGCAGGTTCCATATACGGACATGGAAAAACAGACTGGTTCCAAATAGGAAAAGGAGTACATCAAGGGTGTATATTGTCACCTGCTTATTTAACTTCTATTCAGAGTACATCATGAGAAATGCTGGGCTGGAAGAAGCACAAGCTGGAATCAAGATTGCCAGGAGAAATATCAATAACTTCAGAGCTTACTCCTTGGAGGGAAAGTTATGACCAACCTAGATAGCATATTCAAAAGCAGAGACATTACTTTGCCAACAAAGGTTCATCTAGTCAAGGCTATGGTTTTTCCTACGGTCACATATGGATGTGAGAGTTGGACTGTGAAGAAGCTTGAGTGCTGAAGAATTGATGCTTTTGAACTGTGGTGTTGGAGAAGACTCTTGAGAGTCCCTTGGACTGCAAGGAGATCCAACCAGTCCATTCTGAAGGAGATCAGCCCTGGGATTTCTTTGGAAGGAATGATGCTAAAGCTGAACCTCCAGTACTTTAGCCACCTCATGCGAAGAGTTGACTCATTGGAAAAGACTGATGCTGGGAGAGATTGGGGGCAGGAGGAGAAGGGGACGACAGAGGATGAGATGGCTGGATGGCATCACTGACTCGATGGATGTGATTCTGAGTGAACTCTGGGAGTTGGTGATGGACAGGGAGGCCTGGTGTGCTGTGATTCATGGGGTCACAAAGAGTCGGACACG
>NW_011494808.1:11019177-11019504 GCF_000754665.1 Bison bison bison
TGAAGAGGAACTAAAAAGCCTCTTGATGAAGGTGAAGGAGGAGAGTGAAAAAGTTGGCTTAAAGCTCAACATTCAGAAAAGAAAGATTACGGCATCCAGTCCCATCACTTCATGGGAGATAGATGGAGAAACAGTGGAAACAGTGTCAGACTTTATTTTTGGGGGCTCCAAAATCACTGCAGATGGTGACTGAAGCCCTGAAATTAAAAGATGCTTACTTCTTGGAAGGAAAGTTATGACAAACCTAGATAGCATATTCAAAAGCAGAGACATTACTTTGCCAACAAAGGTCCATCTAGTCAAAGCTATGGTTTTTCCAGTGGCTAT
>NW_011494808.1:11019604-11020005 GCF_000754665.1 Bison bison bison
AAGAGGATGACAGAGGATGAGATGGCTGGATGGCATCACTGACTCGATGGATGTGATTCTGAGTGAACTCTGGGAGTTGGTGATGGACAGGGAGGCCTGGTGTGCTGTGATTCATGGGGTCACAAAGAGTCGGACACGACTGAGCGACTGATCTGATCTGATCTGATCTGATAAGATATGCAGATGACACCACCCTTATGGCAGAAAGTGAAGAGGAACTAAAAAGCCTCTTGATGAAGGTGAAGGAGGAGAGTGAAAAAGTTGGCTTAAAGCTCAACATTCAGAAAAGAAAGATTACGGCATCTGATCCCATCACTTCATGGGAAATAGATGGAGAAACAGTGGAAACAGTGTCAGACTTTATTTTGGGGGGCTCCAAAATCACTGCAGATGGTGACTGC
>NW_011494808.1:11020182-11041025 GCF_000754665.1 Bison bison bison
GAAAAGACCCTGATGCTGGGAGGGATTGGGGGCAGGAGGAGAAGGGTATGACAGAGGATGAGATGGCTGTATGGCATCACTGACTTGATGGACATGAGTTTGAGCAAACTCCGGGAGTTGGTGATGGACAGGGAGGCCTGGCATGCTGGGATTCACGGGGTCACAAACAGTCGAATATGACTGAGCGACTGAACTGAACCGAAGGGAACATTTCATGCAAAGATGGGCTCAATAAAGGACAGAAATGTTATGGACCTAACGGAAGCAGAAGATATTAAGAAGAGGTGGCAAGAGGAGGTGTACAGGTCTTCACGACCCAGATAATCAAGATGGTGTGATGACTCACCTAGAGCTAGACATCCTGGAATTTGAAGTCATGTGGGCCTTAGGAAGCATCACTACAAACAAAGCAAGAGGGGGTGGTGGAATTCCAGTTGAAGTATTTCAAATCCTAAAACATTATGCTGTGAAAGTGCTGCAGTCAATATGCCAGCAAATTTGGAAAACTCAGCAGTGACCACAATACTGGAAAAGGTCAGTTTTCATTCCAATCCCAAAGAAAGGCAATACCAAAGAATGCTCAAACTACCACACAACTGCACTCATCTCACATGCTAGCAAAATAATGCACAAAATTCTCCAAGCCAGGCTTCAACAAAACATGAACTGTGAACTTCCAGATGTTCAAGCTGTATTTAGAAAAGGCAGAGGAACCAGAGATCAAATGGTCAACATCCGTTGGATCATTGGAAAAGAAAGAGAGTTCCAGAAAAACATCTCCTTCTGCATTATTGACTACACAAAGGCCTT
Source organism: Bison bison bison (assembly GCF_000754665.1). NCBI lineage: Eukaryota > Metazoa > Chordata > Mammalia > Artiodactyla > Bovidae > Bison > Bison bison. The sequence goes on from NW_011494808.1 coordinate 11,020,993, forward strand.
TGACTGTGGATCACAACAAACTACGGAAAATTCCAAAAGAGATGGGAATACCAGACCTCCTGACCTTCCTCCTGAGAAACCTGTGTGTAGGTCAAGAAGCAACAGTTAGAACTGGACATGGACCAACAGACTGATTCCAAAACAGGAAAGGAGTATATCAAGGCTGTATATTGTCACCCTGTTTCTTTAACTTATATGCAGAGTACATCATGCAAAATGCCGGGCTGGATAAAGCAGAAGCTGGAATCAAGATTGCCAGGAGAAATATCAATAACCTCGGATATGCAGATGACACCACACTTATGCCAGAAAGTGAAGAAGAACTAAGCCTCTTGATGAAAATCAAAGAAGGGAGTGAAGAAGTTGGTGCCTGGTGTGCTGCAGTCCTTGGGGTAGCAAAGAGTCGGACATGAGTGAGCAACTTAACTGAACTGAAGAAAATAAAATATGTGGACAAAGAAGTGTATAAATTGAGCAGGTCTGCCTTCAACACTTACAAATCAGGGAGTCCTTGACAGTTAAAGTCTAAGCCAAAACATTCTCAGGTCAGCTAAGAGACTGATCAGTTTGGGAATGGAATTTGTTAACAATCATTCATCTTGTAGCATCATCTCCCAAACTGGATAACAGTGACAGTCACCTGACCAAGTATGCTTATGAGCAAACCTATGAGGCTGACAGCCTTGGCTCCTAAAACAGAAGCTGGAGTTAGCTTGGGCAACTTAAAAATTTTAAACAAATCATTGCATCTAAAATTTCTCTGTAATGTTTATTGACATAATCTTAGCTATCTAATCATTCTGGAAAGCACTTTGCAGTATTTATTAAAACCCATAAATATATTCAAGTTTTTTAAGGTTAGTTAACCTCCTTCTGATGCTGGAAAAGGTTGAAGGCAAGAGAAGAAGGGGACGACAGAGGATGAGATGGTTGGATGGCATCACCGGCTCAATGGACATGAGTTTGAGCAAGCTCTGAAAGTTGGCAATGGACAAGGAAGCCTGGTGTGCTGCAGTCCATGGGGTCACAAAGAGTCAGACATGACTGAGCAACTCTACTGAACTCAGTCTCTTTCTGGCATCCCCCTGGTGGCACAGTGGTAAAGAACCATTTGCCAAAGCTGGAGAACAACAAATGTGGGTTTGATCCCTGGGCCAGGAAGATACCCCAGAGTAGGAAATGGCAACCCACTCCAGTATTCTTGCCTGGAAAATTCCATGGACAGAGGAGTCTGGTGGGTTACAACCCACATGTCACAAAGAATCGGACACAACTGAGCGACTGAGCCCGCATGCATGTAATCTTTTTCTGAGGACTTACAAATGATGTCAACTAAAAGGGAAAATACATATACATAATCTAGATACCTTGGCTACAGTATTTAATGATACTAAAAATTGGGAAATAGACTAAACAGCCAATAAGGAGGGAATGCTTAATGAAAAATGTTAAGATACTTGACTGGGAAGCTATTAAAAATGCAATTTTGTCAATCTTAAGCTTCCGATTCATCCCCCACCTTTTCCCTTTTGGTGTCCACATGTTTATAATCTATGTCTGTGACTCTATTTCTGCCTTGCAAATAGGTCCATCAAGTGGAGAGTGAAAAAGTTGGCTTAAAGCTCAACATTCAGAAAACGAAGATCATGGCATCCGGTCCCATCACTTCATGGGAAATAGATGGGGAAACAGTGCAAGCAGTGTCAGACTTTATTTTTCTGGGCTCCAAAATTACTGCAGATGATGACTGCAGCCATGAAATTAAAAGATGCTTACTCCTTGGAAGGAAAGTTATGACCAACCTAGATAGCATATTCAAAAGCAGAGACATTACTTTGCCAACATAGGTTCGTCTAGTCAAGGCTATGGTTTTTCTTGTGGTCATGAATGGATGTGAGAGTTGGACTGTGAAGAAGGCTGAGCACCAAAGAATTGATGCTTTTGAACTGTGGTGTTGGAGAAGACGCTTGAGAGTCCCTTGGATTGCAAGGAGATCCAACCAGTCCATTCTGAAGGAGATCAGCCCTGGGATTTCTTTGGAGGGAATGATGCTAAAGCTGAAACTCCAGTACTTTGGCCACCTCATGTAAAGAGTTGACTCATTGGAAAAGACTCTGATGCTGGGAGGGATTGGGGGCAGGAGGAGAAGGGGACGACAGAGGATGAGATGGCTGGATGGCATCACTGACTCGATGGACGTGAGTCCGAGTGAACTCTGAGAGTTGTTGATGGACAGAGAGGCTTGGTGTGCTGGGATTCATGGGGTCTCGAAGAGTCGGACACGACTGAGCAACTAATCTGATCTGATCTGATCTGTACCATTTTTCTAGATTGCATCTATATGCATTAATATATGGTATTTGTTTTTCTATTTCTGACTTATGTCACTCTGTACGACAGTCTCAAGGTCCATCTACATCTCTGAAAATGGTACAATTTTGTTCCTTTTTATAGCTGAGTAATGCTCTCTGGTGACCTACATGGGAAGGCAATCAAAAGAGGGGATATATGCACACATTTAGTAGATTTACTTTGCTGTACAGAAGAAACTATCACAAAACTGTGAGGCACCTAAATGCCGATAATTTTTTTTAATACAATTTTGCAGGTAGAGTTAGCAAAAGGCTTTTTTAAAAATATGACTTGAGAAGTGAAAAAGTAGTACACAATGTATCTGTGACATAATTAAGACTACATAAAAGTGTACTTTATACGAAGAATATGAAAAAATGGAAAACAATATGTAAAAGAATACAAATCTATAACTGAATTATTTTGCTATACACCAGAAACTAACACAACTTTGTAAATTAACAACACTGTAAATTATTCAATAAAAAATTGAATATAAAAAAACAATTTTACTTGTCATGACTGGTGTTTTTAAATTTAATTTTCATTTGTATTCATGTTTCTATTAGGTTGTGCAATAAATCATCATTTTTAAACAGCTGCTGCTTGCCCTATAGACATGAAACCTCAAAACTATTGTGGAGGCTTTGCAGGTGTGGCTGGACTCTCCCCATGCCCCTCCCTGGTGTCACAGGGCCACTTGAAATCTGCTTGGCACAAGACTGACCAAGCTCTAACAATATAGGCTAGCTTCTGAGGTCACCCGAACAAAGCAACCAGAAAATGAAGAGTGACATTCTGTACTGAGACTACAAAGTGAAAGATCGTGTTTCCACACCCATGTAGGCCATTTCCTGCCCCGTCACCCGAACAAAGCAACCAGAAAATGAAGAGGGACATTCTGTACTGAGACTACAAAGTGGAAGATCGTGTTTCCACACCCATGTAGGCCATTTCCTGCCCCGTCTGTTGCTTACCACTAACCAGTACCACTTGTGTTCAACCATCAGTTTGCCTGTGCCCTTGGACAAACCATCTACCTCCTCTTTCCTTGTCAGTGTGGGGACGAGCAAATGCACATGCAGTGCACGTGGCCACCGTTAAGGTCCTTCCTAATCTAGCCGTGTATAATTGCTCTGTCATCTTCATGAAAATAGAATACAGAGTGCTGAGGAAGAGTACATTGGCGTGACCTTTCCTGAGGAGGTGTTGGTGGTATATATCAAAAGCCTTAAAAATGCCTATAGTCTTTGACATAGCAATCCCATCTCTGGAGATCCCCCCTCCATCCCCAGCCAAGGAAATAATCAGAGATGGCCACAAAGATTTGTGAACCAGGAAATTTGCCTTAGACATAATGACCAAAAAATAGAAACAAAGGTCAAGCAGATAAGAATTGGTTAAGGAACTCCTCTGCAGACATATATCGTGAAATCACTAGAAAGTATTTTAAAAGAACACTTGATGACAAACACAATGTTCAGCATGAAACAGTGGGGTAAAAGGGCAGGTGGTTCAATCATCAAACAGACAGATACGTTTATAAATAGCGATCTATATATATGGGCTTCCCCGGTGGCTCGGTGTTAAAGAATCCGCCTGCCAAAGCAGGAGACGTGAGTTTGATCTCTGGGTCTGGAAGATCCCTTGAAGAAGGAAATGGCAACCCATTCCAGTATTCTTGCCTGGAAAATCCCATGGACAGAGGAGCCTGGCAGGTTACAGTCCATGGGGTCATAAAAGAGTTGGACATGACTTACCGACTAAACAACAACGTATATATATGTAGAGAAAGAGAGTTAGTGAGAAAGGGAGAAACAGAGACTAGTTTTTTTTAATAACATCACTGTCTATGTGAACTTTAGCAAGTTATTGAGCTTCTATGTGCCTCCATTTGCTCACTGTAAAGTTGAAATGAAAATAGTACTTACCTGGAAGAACTATTTTGAGAATTGAGTTAATAAATTAGAGTTCTTCGTCCTCACACAGCTGACACAGCACACAGTAGATGGTGGCCGGGGTCTCAAATGTGACAAGACGAAACTATAACAGAACCCTTTTGTCTCTTTGCCCTTAAAGCATTTTCACACACGAGTGTGGAAGGTGTCCCACCCTAAAGTTATTAAACGAAGATGCCTATTTCCAAGTTCCAGTTGAAAAGACCAAGACACAGAGGTATCATAATTAGCCAGTGAGTTATCAGAACTGGAAGTAAAATTTCCCTTTTATTCCTCCTTTCTGGGGCTCATGCCATGATTTAAGAAATACTAAAGAATAATTTATGCTATTTGAGTTTTTTACCATGTACATGTATTACCTGATTCAAAAAAAAAAAATACTGTTGCCATTAAAAAAAAAAAATTAAATGAAAGAACATTAAGGGAACATCCAGTCGCATTAAAGAGAAGAAACAGACTCTGTTTCTGGTCCTCTGTCTGCCTGCCGACTGCCCAGCAGTGGAAGCACCCAAACCGTCCACCGCCCGACAGTCTTCCCGGGCGGTGCAGCCGCTGCTCCCACCTGAGCACACAGCCCCTGAACAGCTGCCTGTTTCCTGCGGAGGAACGAGGATGGTAGCGCTGGGACAGACGGGAGAGACTCCGTATCCGGGGGTTCCTGGTAGAGCGCTTCGCAGACGCTGCAACGGGATGGCACCCTCCACTGCTCGGCGGTCCTCAGGGTCGTGGGAAGCCAACTGAGATTTCCACTTGCTCCTACTGCTGCAAGTCACCTTCACCCCTCTATTAGAATAAAGCGACGTTGTCAATCTAAGGAGAATTTATCAGTTTACCTGGCAAAAGTGTGAGTACAGAACAATAGGAAAGGAATAATAAGCTCCATTTTTGACAATGGCAGGGACAAGCAGGGGTCCTAGTGATACCAACCAGGGTTCTTGGCCTTTCACAGTCAACAGACGTTGGCTAGAGGCCAGACAAGAAATTCGGGCAAGGCTTTACTGAGGTCCCTGGCACAGCAGCAGGGAGCAGAAACAAGTCACAGGTTTGCTTGCTTGCTCCCTGAAGTGGGGAGGCAGGGAGCCTATTCTTTATAGGGGGTGAGGGTAGGGCAGTGTTCAGCGGTTGGGTCACAGGGGTGCCTTAGGTGGTCGGCCAGCCCCTCAGGTGTGCTGAGTGCAGGGGGCATGCACAATACCCTCTTTTGCTTCTGACGCCCAGTTTTTGCTCTGGGCTCTTCAGAAGTGGGAGTTGGGTTTTTGGTCTTTTGTATGTTTTTGGCCAGAATCTGTCCTAACTGCACATGCACACAATTATTTTTTAGTCCAGTATAGTTTCTTTGTATTCTGTTGCTGGAGAAGTGGTGAGTCCAGGTGCAGGCACTGCAGCACCGCAACAAAGGGTCCCAGGTCCTAGCCTTTGTCACTAAATCTGGATGGAAAACATTCTGCAAACAAAACATTTGGGAGGGATTTCATCAGTAAGTTCTACATGTTACTTGGCATTCTCATGTAGATTCAGCTTTTCCATAATTGCAGTGAGCAGTGTTAAATTAATCCATTCACCTCTCTGAGTCACACTTGGCATCTAAAAAAAAATCAGGCTCCCTTCTAACTCCAGCGATCCTTTAAGCAAATCAATAGGCGATATAGAAGACCCTCCCACAGCACTGGAAGTTCTAATGGAGAGACCACCTGAAATCTGCACTACAATAAAATACCACATTGAATGGAAGAAAGTAATATAGAAGCATCCCTTTCTTAGTTCATGTAAATCTGCTGCTGACGCCAAGGCTGCTGAATGGAATAATAGTGTGTCTGACTCACTGTCGCAAAATGTAAAATACAAGAGAAAAAAGCAGAGGCAGGAAAGGCAAAAATCATTATCTTCAAACCTGAAAAGAATTGGACTCATAAATTCCTCCTCTCCTACTATCTATCAAGGATTAAAATACTTTCAGCTCATTGCTTCCACCACATCAATGTGTTTAATGCTGTACAGGGAATGAGTCTGAAACCCAGCAGCTAATGCTCACGGTTCATCTTGGAGTGTGAACGGGAAGGGAAAAGGGTAATTTATTTGGTTTAAGAAAAAGAAATCTATTCTTTTGACTCCAAATAATTTCTTCTAGAAATACAGAGAAGGTGCAGGAATAAAATACATGGTGAAAAGCATATGTTGAATCAGCAAAAAGCAAAATTGCTACCCAGCAGGCACGTGACAGCAGCTCCTTCTACTGCCCCCTCAACGCAGCTAACAGCCGCAGAACCTCCTGGGTGTCACTGAGGGCCACACACACTCCCCACATGCAGGGCTCCCCAGGAGTTCCATGGTCTCGTCTCCACTCCCACACTGACCCCCTAAAGTGCAGGGGGTGCAGTCTCATCACCCCTCAGACTCCAGCTGCCCCACCTCATCTCCTCCCTTCAAGGGTCACCTTCCCCAGGACAGAACTGGCTCCTTGAGTATAAATACTGTGAGTTCCCATCTGTCTCCTCTGTAGAGCCATGACCTGTAAACAGATACTCACCTGAAAGCTGGCTTTCATTCTTTACCAGCTGAGCCACCAGGGAAACACAAGTATATTGGAGTGGGTAGCCTATCGCTTCTCCAGTGGATCTTCCCGACCGAGAAATCAAACCAGGGTCTCCTGCATGCAGGCGGATTCTGTACTAACTGAGCCATCAGGGAAGCCCTTATGACCCCCAGGTGTTTCCAAAATGATTTTTATTTTTTCTAGTTGCCAGCGTTTAAGTACCATGAGAGTTCACAGGTTAGAGATTTCAGGCTTCTTCTAGAAAATTGAGATTCCTGGTGATCCAGTGCTCAGGCACTAGAACAGCCACCCCTGGGAGCAGCTGCCTTCCTTAGGAGGGCTTTCATGCCCCAGTCACCATGGGGACCCTCCAGGCAGAGCCCCTCTCTGACATTCCCTTCTGGGCTCTTTGTGCACCAGTGACCTGTGAGAACCTCTCTTTCTCCTCACCGAGGCTCTCCAAGCCTTTCATGGTGCTGCTCCAGCTTCAACAGGCCAGGCCTCACTCCCACTCACCCCCTGCCTAAACACCTGCCACCAGCACATAACATACTTCTGTACTGATTTCCATGCCGGCTTTTCAATTTTCATTTTATATTGGGGTATACTTGATTCACAATGTTGTGTGAGTCTTGGTGTACAGCAAAGTGATTCAGTTATACAAATACATGTATGTATTCTTTTTCATATTCTTTTTCCCTTTGAGGTTATTACAGAATATTGAGCAGAGTTCCCTGTGGCTTTTATGCTGTCTCCTCCTTATCCTTATCTGGCCTGGTAGAATCCATCACTCAGTGATGATGAAGCAACTCAAACAGTATCCCTTCTTGATTGTCTTTCCTGATCGCCTCCCCTACTAAGATTCTCATCACCCCCATTTCTGTACCTTTAGTGCATCACCTGCCAACAGGTCTTTACGTTCTTAAGGGTCAGCATCCCTAAACGCTGTTGGGCATGGGGCCTCATCTTGTCTTCTCGATGGACTCCACCGAAAGTATGACAAAGAATGAACATTCTAGAAATATTTGTTCAAATAAAAGTAGATATCAAGGACCACGACTAGGATGCTAATGCTATTTTGTGCCTACTCAGATGCCTTTTCCTTCAAAGGAAGAGGCCAAGGGGAAATAGGAGCTCCAGGACCTCCCCAAGGGGAGGACGGCTCCACTAAAAGCCCTCACCCACGTCTTCTCTTTGTACGTAACAGTCTGGAGAGAATGTCATCTTAAATATCTAGTTATCAGAAAATGACTTGCTTACAACTCTTTTCCCCTCTGCCAAGAAGAAAACTGCATAATTCATGGAGGCAGCAGAATGTTGGTCAAAGGTTGCAATGTGATCTGTCTTGGGGGAAGGGGGACAAGAGCGGGTTTTGCGCAATTCTCTCTCTGACCCCATCACCAGCAAGCTACACTGCCATTCTCTGCAACCAGAATGGACTCAACTCTTGCAATATTGTTCTGCTGAGACAAGAATTGGATCATCACAACCACAGCGTTAAAACTGTTATAGGCTTCATCAAAACAATCACATCAGCTATAAAATGGTAGGTGATCAAGGTTGCGGCTCCACTCTCATCGTAACTTACTTTGACGTGCCTGGATGGAGAAACAAATTACAGGTAATTCCTAGCCCACCTTCCATTACAGCAGGAAATGATACATTGCAGACTGCTGCAATGGTAAAGATAGAATGAATATGTTTCAAATGATAGGAAATAAGACTGGAAAAGAGTTGCTGGGTAAATTGAGATAATAGCTTCTGAGAATTGGAGCCATCCCAAAATTGTTCTGGGGAATACGGAGTTCAAAGAGATTAGCTGAAAAATCTTGGTACACATACCCTCCATTTGTTATGGAAATAGCATACAGTCTAGAATCTGTCATAGCTTCAGTTCTCCAAGGTCACAGGCATGACCTTGAGATAAATCTCTTTGTCTGAAAAAGAAAAAAAGTTTATGTCCTCATCTGTAAACAAACAAACAAAACAAAACAAGGACAGTAGGAATCCTGGTACTAAACCGACTCTTGCTTAATTTCATGAATGCTTTTAAGGGTTAAATAAGACAATGGATGCACAATAATTGTCCTAATATCTAAGACAGCAGATTCTAAATGATCAGTGATGGTGACTTTCCTCATATCCACACCTCTGAAGCTTTCTGCCATTCAAAGTAAACTACCTCCCAAGCCCCTCACCCTCACTCATGCACAAATACACACACACACACACACACACACAGAACACCTCTGCCCCCACTCTATCACACATTCTATCCTTTCTCTTGTTTGTCCCCCAGATAGACACTCCACTGGATGTGTGGTTTATGTACTAGGGTTTATTTTTTTTAATATAAATTTATTTATTTTAATTGCAGGTTAATTACTTTACAATATTGTGTTGGTTTACATGTGTACACCTGTATTAGGGTTTTATACAGTGCATTTCTATCTGCTGTCACACTCCCAGGTAGTACTAGTGGCAAAGAACCTATCTGTCACTGCAGGACACATAAGAGATCCCTGGGTTGGGAAGGTCTTCTGGAGGAAGACATGGAAGCCTACTCCATGCACTCTCACTTGGGAAAATCCCATGAACAGAGGAGCCTGGTGGGCTACAGTTCACAGGGTTGCATAGAGTCAGACACAAGTGAAGCAACTTGGCACACAGAGTAAGGTCAGATATATAAACTTTTGCTTCCGGATATTAAAACACACACACACAAACATATGGGACTTCCCTGGTGGTCCAATGGTTAAGACGCCACGCTTCCAATGAAGTGGGCACAGATTCAATACATGGATGGGGATGACAATCCCACATGCCCTGCAGTAAAACCAGTAAATTTAAAAAGTTAAAGTACAAAATAAAAATACAAACACACACACCAGGAACTCTAAAGACTTCACAAGCAGGACTCAAGGTAGAATGATTCAAATGCCCCCAGGCTCCAACTTTCTCCTTCTGGGTCCTTCCTAAAAAATGACTTGGAAATGCCTGGTCATGTCTCATTGCACTGCCTTGATCACTGACGAAGATCACAGAACCATTTGGAAGCTGATGAGGTGTAAGTATTATGGTTCAAAACTCGATGACACAGGTATTACAGTGACAGATGGCACAGCCAGTAAAAAGATGGGAAGCACGAGATGCCTGATGAGTGTGAGTTCCATTAATGCAAAGAGGCTCTAATCTGAAGACTGTCTGAAAAAGTTAAACCGATTTTCATAAATCAGCAGTGAGGGGTGCAGTCTTTTAATGACAACTGTAGACCAGAAACTGTAGACAGCAGGCTGGTCGTGGTCCCTGCCCTCTCTCCATCTCTTGGTATCCTGGGCTTTGGGCCCTTTCTCTCAAAGGTGAGTTAGTGAACGTTTTATTTGGGAGGAGGGGCACAGCCCCACAGAATGAACTGGTTTCCCTTGCTGGGTATTCTGCATGTAATAACATCCCAAACAGAGAAAACTCTGGACAGTGAAGGCCAGGCTCTGGGCCCTGGTGCTCTGACCAGCACCAGTGCCTGGAGAAGAGCTTGGCATCTCAGCTCACAGAACTGCCCTGTCTAGCTGGACACGGCTTCAGCCGTGCAAGACCTTCTACACGATGCCTCTCATTCTATATCCCTGCCTTCTTTCTAAAGTCCACACTTCTCCTGTCTTTCCCAACTTCCAACTCTCCCCCCAGGGGTTAACAAGGTCCAACCTCCTCTGGGTCATGGAAACCTTCAGGCCCAGAAACATTCATTTCTGGCCCTGGGTATAAGGCAATGGGATGGATTTCACACCAATGTGCAGTGACAGAAAGAAAGACCATGAGGAGATACTCAACTCCAGTGTGCCATTTGCTTTTTGACTAGTTTATCCTTAGTTTTCATTATCTAAAAACTTCAGATATCCAATAAGGACCTATTGTATAGCACAGGGAACTCTATTCAGCATTCTGTAATAACCTATATGAGAAAATAACCTGAAAAAGAGTAGATACATGTATAACTGAATCATTCTGTACACTTGAAAGTAATGCAACATAGTAAATCAACTATACACCAATAATTTTTTTCAAAGAACATGTAAATCAATAAGCAAGTGTGGATGTGTTTCAGAAAGACTTGTGTTGATGGCAACTAAATGTGAATAACGTATAAAATACTTCAGACACCTTGTTTTTCAAGGATTAATTATCTACCAATAATGACTGAAATCTGCATGTAAGATTCCTATTTCCCCCACCACCACTTCTTTGTGGACTGTATTTTGGTAAACACACATCCTCATCTATGTAGATCCCTCCCCATGTCTGAAGCACCATGCAATAACTCCATTACATTGTATAGTCCCATTCAAGGGAAGTCCAACTTTAAGGGGGTACACAGTCAAATAAAGTCAAGGCAGACTGTTAGCTGGGCAGGTGCAGAGCATGGCTATTAGCCCAGCCTCACATCTGAAGAAAGAACATTGAATGCAGGATCAGAAGGAGTGAAGGGCCCACAGGTGAAGTAGATGAGGCCAACTCAGGTCAACTGGCTTATGACAGGAATGTGGTGTCCTCATAATAGAAGTTTCAGTTGCTCCTCCAGCTAAATCATTCTTCTTAGTATCATGTAGTAGCTTCCCTGGAATATAAGAAAGGAGAATAAAACTACTTCCAACCAACATTTCTACTTCAATGTTCCTAAATTTTTACTAGGCTAAAATTTTCTTGGCTACAGACCTAGCTGTGGTTAAAAGAGCCTGGACTAAAGCTTGGACCCCTGGGAAAGGACTAGGAAAGTGGGGAAAAAAATCTTAGCTTTTCTCTAGTGTCAGTCCTTACTATGCTAATTAGTATCAATAAGTATAAGCCAATAGAGTTGTCACCTAAAGACAGGACAGAATAGATTTGCTGTTTTAGTCACTAAGTCATGTCTGACCCTTTTGCAACCCCACGCACTGTAGCCCACCAAACTCCTCTGTCCATGGGATTTCCCAGACAAGAATACTGGAGTGGGTTGCCATTTCCTTCTCCAAGGACAATGTAGATAAATATGTTTTATATCTTTTTTAATATTGAGAATAAATTGATATATAACACTGTGCAAGTTTATGTGTACAGCCTGTTGATTTGATAAACTTATGTATTGCGACACCATTACCGCCATAGTGCTAGTTCACACCTCCACCATATCACACAATTATCCTTCCTTTCCTCTGGTAAGAACACTTACAACCTGGTCTGCTAGCAACTATCAAGTATATAATGCAGTATTATTAATGACAGTCACAATACTGGGCATTAGATCCCCAGATTGATTCATCAATCCAACTGCAGGTTCATTTGTACACTCTAACCAACATCTCCCCAGTCGCCTCAGTCCCAGCTCAAGCCCCTCGTAACCAACACTCCACTCTCTGTTTCTATGAAATCAGCATTTTTAGATTGTGTATACAAATGAGATCATACAGTATTTGTCTTTCTTTATCTCACTTAGCATAATGCCCTCAAGGTCCATCCATGTTGTCACAAGTGCTTGGATTTCCTTCTTTCAAGTATGTGTGTGTGTATAATTTTATATATATTATTTAATATATTTTGAATGTATATTCTATACAAGTTCTGTGTCCATTCATTCATTGGTAGACTCAAGTTGTTTCCATATCTTGGTATCTGTGACTTATGCTAGAATAAACATGGGAGTGCAGATATCTTTTGGATATCCTGTTTTCATTTTATTTAGATCCATCCCCAGAAGCGGGGTTGCTGGGCCATATGGTAGTTATATTTTTAATTTCTTGAGGAGCCTCCATACTGTTTTCTGTAGTGGCAGAACCAATTTACATCCCCACCAAATGTTCAAGGGGATTTCTTTTTCTCATTATTCTCACCAGCACTTGTTATCTCTTGTCTTTTTGATGATGGCCATTCTGACAGGTGTGAGGTGATATCTCATTGTGGTTTTGATTTGCATTTCCCTCATGATTAGTGATGTTGAGCATCTTTTCATGCATCTGTTGGCTATTTGTGTATCTTCTTTGGAAAAATGTCTCTGTTCCTCGGTCCATTTTTAATCAGACTGTTTTGGGGCTTTATGTTATTAGGTTGTACCAATTAATTTTTATTGAAGTATAAAGGGCTTACAATATTATATTAGTTTCAGGTCTACAACATACTGATTTAGTGTTTTTATAAATTTCCCACCATACAAAGCTATCATAATATCATTCAGCTGTGTCCCTTGTGCTGTGCGTCTCTGTGACTGATTTCTCTCATAACTGGAAGGCCGTACCTCTTAATCCTCTTCACCTATTTAACGCACACTTTCACCCCTGATCCCCTCTAGCAACAAGTGGTTTGTTCTCTGCATCTCTGAGTCTGTTTATGCTTTGTTATATTGGTTTGGCCTTTTTTACATTCCATATCTAAGTGAATATATTCAATATTTGTCTTTCTCTATTCAACTTATTCCACCTAGTGTAATACAACACATCACATCACAATATTCTTCAGGCCTATCTGTGTTGTTACAAATGACAAGAGTTCATTCTTTTTGTGCAACTGGGTATGTACAAATTCACATTTTCCTCATCTGCTCATTTGTCACACAACTTGGGTTGCTTGCATAGCTTGGCTATTGTAAACAATTCTGTTGTGAACACCAAATGCATATACATGTTTTGTAGTAGTATTTTCATTTTGTTCAAAGGTTTACGCAAGAATGGAGCTGTTGGATCACATGGTAGTTCTCCTTTTAGTTTTTTGAGGAACTTCCCTGCTATTTTCCATTGTGGCTGCACCAATTTAAACTCCTACAGTGCACAGGAGTTCCCTTTTCACTGTATCCTCACTGATACTCATTTGTCTCTTGTCTATTTGATGACAGCCATTCTGACAGGTGTGAAGTAGTGTCTTCACAACACAACTGTGGTTTTGATTTACTTTTCCCTGATGATCAGTGATGTTGAACATCTTTTCATGTGTGTGTTGGCCATCTGTATATCTTCAATGGAAAAATGCCTGTTGAGGTTGCCTTCCCAGTTTTTAATAGGATTTTTATGTTGAGTTGTATCATGTTGTCTGTAAATAGTTTCACTTCTTCCTTTCCAATCTGGCTTCCTTTTATGGTTTGCTTTTCTTGTCTGATTGCTGTGGCTAAGATTTCTAGTACTATGTTGAATAAAAGTGATGACAGTGAGCATCTTTGTTTTGTTCCTGTCCTTAGAGGAAAAACTTTCAACTTAATCTTGAGTATAATGTTAGCTGTGAGTTTGTGATGTGAAAGTGAAAGTGTTAGTCGCCCAGTCGTGTCCGACTCTTTGTGACCCATCGACTGCAGACAACCAGGCTCCTGTGTCCATAGGATTTTACAGGCAAGAATACTGGAGTGGGTTGCCATTTCCTTCTCCAGAGGATCTTCCCAACCCAGGGATCAAACCTGGGTCTCCCACATTGCAGGCAGATTCTTTACTGTCTGAGCCACCAGTAAGTAAAGAACCTTTATTATGCTGAGCTATGTTCCCTTTATACCAATTGTGTTGGGAGCTTTTTTTTTTAATCACAAATGGATGTTTATTAAATGCTTTTTCTGTATCTGAGATGATTTATCTGTATTCTGAGATGATTAAATGATTTTTGCCTTTTGTCTTATTAATGTGGTGTATCACATTGATTGATTTACAGATGCTGAACTATCTTTGCATCTCTGGGATAAACCCACTTGATTATGATGCATGATCCCTTTATTCTATTGCTAAATTCTGTAAGCTAATTTTTTTTTTTTTTACTATTTTTGCATCTATGTTCATCAGGATATCAGCCTATTATTTTCTTTCTTGTGATATTTTTGTCTGGTTTTATTATCAGAAAACTGCTGCCTGTCTCATAGAATGAATTTGAAGTACTCCTTCCTCTTAATTTCTTGGAAGAGTTTGAGAAGGATAGGTATTAATTCTTCTTTAAATGTTTGGTAAAACTATCTTGTGAAGCTATCTGGTCCTGATCATCATGGAAGTTTCTTCATTATTGATTCAATTTCATTACTATTAATTTTTACATATTTTGGATATTATCCCTTATCTGAGATATGTTTTGAGAATATTTTCTCCCATTCCACAAGTTTCTTTTTCATTTTGCTGAAGTTCTTGCTTTTCAAAAGCTCTTGTTCTCAATAGCCCCACTTGTTTTGCTTTTACTTCTTGTATTTTTCTTGGTGTCATATTCAAAAAATTATTGCCAGGGATAATGTCAAGGAGACTTTTCCCTATGTTTTCTTCTAGAAGGCATATGGTTTCAGGTCTTATGTTTATGTCTTTAACCCATTTTGAGCTAATTTTTGTGAATAGCATAAGATAGGGATTCAACTTCATTATTTGGCATTAAAAATAATAGTAGTAGGATTTATCATTTATCACATATTTAGAGATCATTGAAGAGAGAAATCAAGACTAGTGTGGTAGTCGATTGACTGTTTAGCTGGCTTATTACTATGAATGTTTCTCAGACAGCAAGACTGAGGCTGATCCTAAATATTTGTCCTAAACCTGACTTTGTTATTACCTGAGTCCAAGAAGAAAGCACATTTTAAAACTGTTCCTTGATCAGATCTATCTTTAAACGGAGTTTGCCTGGTACGTTTGCTGTATCAGAGGGGATACAAATGTTTCTTTTAGTGGAAATTTCCACACTTTGAAATAGTCAAGTTTCCATCCCAAACTATTTTACTCTAAGCATGACTTTCATAGTCATTATGTGTGGTTTGTAATATCTATTAGCAAGAAAGGCAGGTTAGCAACTTCTCCAGAGCTGAAGAACGAAGGTAATCACTCCCAGTACTGACAGTAATTCTATACAGCAAGTTAGCCCAATTCAGCTACTAATTCTATACAGCAAGTTAGCCCAATTCAGCTACTAATAGGTACATTTTAAAAACTATTCTGTCTTGAATAATTCAACTGAGAAATTTTCTATAAAAATTTAAACATTCCATGGTAACTCTGCTGGTTCTTCTTCATAGCAGATCAAAATTAGAATGGCCTTGACCTGTGAAGTCAATTTGAGAGACCAAGGTAGCCATTTGTTCATGAAGTGGTGTGGATTCTGTTTTCCTTTCCAAGGAAAATCATGTCGCTGCCCTTGGGTCTCTTCTCAGCCTGGTAAAGTAAGGTTTTTGCCTATTTCAAATTTCATGAGAGAATGTCAACATTATTCAAAGAGCAGCAAAACACTGAAACCATAGTTAAGTATGAAAAATTATTTTCAGTCCAAGTGCTTGTCAGAAAGTATAAACTCAAATGCACTGACACTCAGGACTTACCAAAATTTTGGTCAAGGGAAGTATTTCTAGAAAATTGCATGAAAAAAAAGTAAACCATCTACTCCTCTAACATTCAAAACAACTTATCCTCAGGCTGAACCATACCGCTACAGAAGTATAAACACACACACACACACACACGTGCATGAATATTTGTGTGTGGGGGGGTGCTTCTCTGACGCTCAGATGGTGAAGAACTTCCAATGCTGGACACCTGGGTGCTATCCCTGGGTTAGGAAGATCCCCTGGAGCGGGGAATGGCTACCCACTCCAGTATTCTTGCCTGGAGAATTCCATAGACAAAGGAGCCTGGCAGGCTACAGTTCATGGGGTCACAAAGAGTCAGACATGACTGAACAACTTTCATATATACATGCCAACTTCTTCTCTGCACCTTATTTCCTCAAGGAAAAATTAAAAACTGTTTTACTAAGTCACATATTATTATACCATCCCCTCACACTGAGAAATGTTTTATACAGTTACTGTTGAGAACATCATTCATAACAGTACTCTATGTCAACTTAAGAATAACCTGTGGGTAAAAATCAATCTCACCGATTAATAAGAGATTTCGTCCTTTGAACAACTGATTTGTCTAATCTGACAGATGCATGAACTCTGTGCCTTGATTGTTTTTCTCTTTTTTGGTTGCCAAACAGTTCAGAGGTAAATATTGGCACCATTCACCCAGGATCTTACAGTGTACATTCTGCATTTAATTTTACACTTAGCTTAACCTTGTATTTATACCTTCATTTTTATTGCTGCTGTGATTTTCTCTGATTAATTATTTCCATCTGTTGTATAGCTTGTTGTCAATATTTTTAATTTTGAGAAGGGTAAGATTTTAAAAATAACAATTCACTTAACTAAGCACCTGTTATTTTCATACCGTTTTCTTAGGCACCATGATAACTTTTCTATAACTTATCTTTTAATCCAAATACCTTACTGAGGATCTGCACATTTATTTTAAACCCAGGCAAGCATTTATCAATAGCAAAAACAATGAGAAATTGTCTAAGGATTTTCAAGATTATAAATGAGGCTACACTGGGAATATTTAGAACCTTATTAGTGTTTCTCCCTAAAAGAAACATAGGTTTATATGAGTCATGATTTTCATATTAAGTACATTTTTATTTAATTGTATATTTATAAAAAATAAATCATAACTTACAAAAATAAATGAAATCAAATCTTGTTCCAATGGCTGAGGGAAACTTTGAGAGACAAACTCAAGTTTTGATCAAATGTTCACTAGATCGAATTTGGGACTAAGAAAAAGAAAATTATTGAGTTATTTCCTTGATATTAACTGGGCTTTAAAGAGAACCACATTCTTCTCTGTCAATAGCAAATGTGCTGAGTATTTATAGCAGTTAAGTCTCTGATCCCATCCTCCAGCGGCTTGAACGTCTCATTCCATTTCCTGTATCCTATCACAGAAGAAATATAATTTTATTAGCTTTTCAGCTAAATTTGTTCAGCTTTCTTCATCTCTTCTTTTTACTGAACATCTAAATCCGAATATGCTCTTGTATTTCTTTATATTCAATATACTTTAGCTAACTATCCTAATATTTTGGGATTAGTGAACCCAGTTTACAAGGTTAACTGAAATTCTTGGCAAATTTACATGCTAAAATGGGACGTGAATCTATAATTTCTTCTAACTTAAAATAAGATGATAATGTTGCAGACTTCCCTCAGCATGGTCCCTTCTGTACGCTGCACCATTGAGGATGCCTGCATCTGTCCCTCCATAGATCTTCATCTCCAAAGTAGCACTGCAGCCATTAATTATGCAAGGGCGGCAAGGGCACCACTTCCATGCCTGTCACAGGGCCAAAGCAAATCATGCAATCCATTACCCCACTGTTCGTGGCTATCTTCCCTGGCACTGACTGATGGAGGTCATTATCATCAAAAAACTCATGATGCAAGGAATTCAACAGCCTCTTCCAGCAAGACACTAGACGTGAGAGCAGCCCCTCAGTTGGTTTTGTCATTTGACGCCATGTGAGAAACTCATGACTAGGGCACAACTTGACAGCCATGGCCAGCTGTGAGAAAATTCCTGCTCTCCAGCTTCTCTGAAACACTCAGCCTCTACAACCTCCTTAGTCCCTCTCTACCAAAGCAGCTCTTTATTTCTGTTGAAACTCAAGGAATAATGAGTCCCAGAATTTGCTAAATGGGAAGTTTCAACTGAGGAACCAAGATACCATATCACGTACAAAGGTGGGCTGTCAAACAGAATGAATGTTGTTTTCAAAGGACGTAGCATAGAATCAATCTGATGACTGGCCCTCAATGAAGGCTTAAAAGGATTGAGCAACTTAGAGATTATGGAGCTTGTGAGGAAACTTATTTGGGGAGAACTTTTCTCATATTGCAACTTAGCCCCACTTATTCTCCCATAACTAAGAGAGAAGGGTTAAAATAAGCTTCTCTCTTCAGCTCAAGCCAAGACAGAAGCTTTACTTTATTCATATTAGTCAAAAACAGAAAATAGTCCACACACCCATCATTCAGAAGACAAAATATGCTACAGTCATAAAAGAAAATACGCCTCATTAATGACACATAAAACAACAAAGTGTGTCTCAGAAACATGTTAAGTAAGAGAATCCACACACAAAGGAATACATACTGGATGTTTTCATTTATCTCAGGTTCTAGAACACCAAATCTGGCCTATATTGGATAAGTAAAACAAAAAAGTGTTTGGTTCTGGTAGGCAAGTGGTGTGGGAATCAACATTGAAGAAATACGAGAGAATTTTTTTGGATGATGTCTATATCTTCATGGGACTTTGGATTACACAGGTGTATGCATTTTCAAAACTCAATGTAAGTACTTCTGATATGTAAATTTCATTGCATGTAAATTTTACAATAAAAAACATAAACATATGCTGAACGTTAGATAATGATATACATGTTGAGCTGTTCATATGGACATATACAGATTGTCTGCAATTTATTTTTAAAATGTATCAAAATAAGATGAATTGGTGGATGAATAAAGGGATTAATAAATGGACACCTGTGCAATAAAATGAGCACTGTACAATGCTGTAGTAAGTAGTAGGTGTACAGATATTCACTTTTTAACTTTATTACATATTTGAAAACTTTTTGACTTTATTACATGGAAAACTTTTTAACCTTATTACATATTTGAAAATTGCCATGATAAAGAAAGCTGAGTGCCAAAGAATTGATGCTTTTGAACTGTGGTGTTGGAGAAGACTCTTGAGAGTCCCTTGGACTGCAAGGAGATCCAACCAGTCCATCCTAAAGGAAATCAGTCTTGAATATTCATTGGAAGAACTGATGCTGAAGCTGAAACTCCTATACTTTGGCCACTGATTCGAAGAACTGACTCATTGGAAAAGACTCTGATGCTCGGAGGGATTGGGGGCAGGAGAAGAAGGGGACGACAGAGGATAAGATAGTTGGATGGCATCATTGACTAGATGGACATGAGTTTGAGTAGGTTCTGGGAGTTGGTGATGGACAGGGAAGCCTGGCGTGCTGAACTCCATGGGGTCACAAAGAGTCAGACACGACTGAGTGACTGAATTGAACTGATGATAAACTAGTGAGGAAAAATAAGATAGTGGCTTCAAAAAGACTCCCAACAGAACTTGATATCAGTATCCTGAAGTTGTACAAGCACAATGGACTGTCTATCTCTGGTCTGCAAACTCAGATGGCAGAAGTGACAGGCTGGCCAGATGTGTTGGCAGGGGAGTAAAGGTTGCTGCTGTGCAGTTTGCCCATCTGGGTTGCAAGGAAAAAGAATGCATGAGTGTGTTTCCTGTGGACCAGATGTGTATTCTACAAGAAAGAGACCAACTTGGAGGCATCGTGACTCCTGCACAAGAGGACCA
>NW_011494808.1:11041125-11053056 GCF_000754665.1 Bison bison bison
ACGGGGGGAGGCTAGAGGAATAGAAGGCATTATCCCCAAGAAGGGAGGTTATAGGCACATGGATCCAGCAAGAAAGCCTCTGAAAAGCCTACACAAGTATGAGTGACTGAAAATATCCATGCGCCAAGCCCAGAAAACATGGTCATCTTATATGACTACCGGTCAAAGAAAAGCATCTTCCATCTTTCCCCTGATTTCTGAGCCACGGCAGCCCTATAGTGATCTTTAAGAGCAGCTTGCTCAGGGAAGGTAGTGAGCAAGTCAATGTCATCCTCCCTTTTTCTCCTGAAGGTATAAGCCAGCTTCACAATGCCACCCTCACCAGAAAAAGCTGGCATGGGAGCTGGAGAGAGAAGAGCTATCTTAGAATAAAGTCCGAATTGTTACGCTACATGATGCTGACAGTCTAACTTCTTAATCAAAATGCCATCATTCAACTTAGAGACTTTAGGACTCTCAGCTGTGCGGTAGTGACCAGAAAAGTTCTGGCTCATGGTGGCTGGTGGAAAATATCCCATACTAAACAAAGTTTAAAAGGACAGTAGATGTAGTGGTTGTTTTCCATGCCCCAGACGCCCTTCTGAAGGTCACTGAACCCACCCTGACATAAGCACTAGGCTGTCAGGAGCCGCCTCCTCCAGAGGGCTGTCTGCAGCAGAATGGAAGCCACCTTGAGACAGGCTGGGACCTAGGACCCTTTCCTGCTCTGCTGGCACCTGGACATACCACTCTTCCAGCAACAAAACACGAAGCAACCATAAGGGACTAAAAATAATTGCATGCATGCACAGTTGGGTCACATTATGGACAAAGGATACAAAAAGACCAAAAATCCTTTACTGCCACTTCTGAAGAGCCAGGGACAAACACGGGGTGTCAGGAGCAAAAGCAAAAACTGCACATGCCCCCAAAACTCAATACCACTTAAGGGGTGGGCAAATCCCCTAAGCCACCCCTCCTGCCTGACCCCTGGACACTCCCTCTACCCTCACCCTGTATAAGGAAGTAGCTCTCAGCATCTTGTGAAGCAAGTGAGCAAGGGAATTTGTTACTTGTTCTCACTCACCCTTGTTGCAGCAGGAGCCCAGAAAAAGCCTTGACTGAATTTCCTCTCTGGCCTCTCATCAATTTCTGTTAAGGAGACCAAGAATCCTGGTTGGTATCAACCTCATCCAAACTACATCACTGACCACTGCTACACCCCAGTAGATAGAGGTTAGGCATGACTCAGGAATACAAAAGGTAGGATTTCAAGAAACAAAGGGGACTCACATTTGTCACGCAATTTGTGCACAAGCCCGTGAAACAAGGTTACAGCTAAACTTGAGTCAAGACAACATCCTTACTTAGTTTTCTTTTCCTGCCCTGTCATGCATCCTTCATTCTCCTTCTCCTAAAGGTTTCCTTTCAATGAGTCACTTGCACAAGAACTCTCAACCTGACTCTGCTCTTAGAGACCCCTACCTAAGACAAATGCGACAAAAATTAAGGTGCATTTTTATTAAATTGTACCCATTCTAGAAAATGAAAGCAAAGACAGATCTCACAAATGCATGACATGAAAGCAAAGGCAAGCTCTCATCCTTGGATGATCTAGAACAATCTCAGCGTTCTGTTGGTCACTACCTCCCCAGGTAACTGTATACCAGCATTTCCCAGGGTCTAGGAAAGAACCAGCCTTTCTTCATTTTCCCAACATACCCATCTGATGTTAGACAGTTCTCAGCTTAAAAATAAGTCAAGTTTTCATTGTATTCTTCATAAAAAGTTCAATCTTAAAATGTTAACCTGTTCAAGACTTACGGACATAGGCCAGGGGAGGAAGGAGAGAGCGAGACGCGTGGAGAGAGCACGGAAGCATGTACACTACCATATGCAAACAGACAGCCAGTGAAACTGTGCTGCGAAGTGCAGGGGGCTCAAGTCAGGGCTCGGTACCACCTACAGGGGTGGAAAAGGATGGGAGGTGGAGGGAGGTTTAAGAGCCATACGTACACCTGTGGCCAATTCATGCTGACGTACGGCAGAAACCAAACCAGTACTGTAAAGCAATTATTCTTCAATTAAAAATAAGTAAATTTTAAAAAACATTAACCTGTTCATCTTTGGGGGGGTGGTGAAAAATCTCTATATCCTTCGTGTACAGAAGTCTCAGGGAGATATTGCACCAAAAGTTAAATGTGGGTTACAGACTTCTTTGATGTAATAATACAATCTCCAGCTGGTGAACAAACTTTTTCTTGGCAGGCACTGGGTGGAGCCAGAACAAACAGATAGCTAAAGCACTGCTTCTAAAACATTTCTCAGAAAAACGTAGAAACTATCATGCATTACATTAAATAAAGCTTAGAAACTATATCAAGGGGAATGCAACCACTTAGGAATCATGCTATTTGAAAATGTGACACTTGATACGTGTACTGACCATCATAAGAGGAGACCAGTTCCATGGAGACTCCCAACAGAGCTAAAGCGTGGTTTAATCATCGTCGACTTGGATGATTTGTTTAAACTTTGGCTGGAGTGTAGTCGATTTACAATGTTGTGTTAGTTTCAGGTGCACAGCAAAGTGAATGCTGAACATATACATATGTCCACTCTTTTTTAGTTTATCTTCCCCTAAAGCATATTACAGAGTACTGAGTAGAGCTCCCTGTGCTATACGGTAGGTCCTTATTAGTTATCTATTTTACATATAATAGTGTTGATATGTCAATCCCAATCTCCCAATTTTTTCCTCCCCCAATCCCCTGATAACCATACTTTCAATGCGTAAGGTTAGAATCCAAATGCTGTCAAAGCAACTATAGTGTAAACGACCAAGTCCTTTCCCTTGGGAATCCATTTGTATATCCCGGTGAGGCTGAAATTCTGGAAAACACAGTCACATCTTTTGGGGGATAAATTGGCCCTGGAAATGAACAGGCTGCACTTAACACACAAAAGGTACCCTAAGGCTGGGAGGAAATACAAGGTGGGTGGGGAGAACAGTGAGATACGGAGCAGCAGTCACATGGGATGGGGGACATGCAAAAGGAGCTGGAGAACCGACACTCAGCTGTCAAGGATACATGCACTCAGGACCCATTCTCTGTTCTCACTGCAAACCCTGACTATGTTACACATTATCTGAAGACCAGCATAAACCCTGATTTCAACCCAGAAAAGTCAGATTATTTGTAGTATGTTCTAGGATCATCTTTAACATATCCCCAGCTAGGAATTCGAGGGGATCAAGTCTCTGCATATGATTTATATAATTGGCTCAAGTACCTTCCAGAGTTTCTGAGCCCTGATTTCTATAAGTGTCCAAAGGGAATTTTTATTTTTCAGTTTACCATGCTGTTTGTTTCTTTTCCTCAAAGTATGATCCTTATATTTTCAGTATCTGAATCCACTGGGAAGCTTATTTAAAAACCACGTTCCAGGCTCACCCAACATCTAAGGCTTCAGAGTTTTGAACCTGGGGATCTGCATTCATAACAAGGTTTCCAAGTACATCTGAAGCATGATAGATTTATGAATCATTGTGATGGAAAAGAACAGAAGACTAAGACTTCCCTTCCAACTTACCCCAAAATCAAGAAGGCAAGAGTAAGGACTTTAATCTTCCCAACAAACCTGCTCTTTTCAGCTCCCAGGAATCGTGTCTCATAAGGTTTCTGATGTTTCTGAAGAGGCCCACAAGAGCAGGACGGATTATTTTCCTTCTAGATGCCAACTCATAATAAAGATGTCTTTATGTTCTCTGAAGGCGGCTAAAGCTTTGCACACTTTCTAAGCAGGAAAACTCCTCTTTAAAACATTGTTAAAAAAAACTCTTGTAAGTAGAATTTCACTAAGAAATATCAATATTATTTCATGCCACCCCACTTCTGGAAAGTCTTTCAACTCTCCTCCATTGTCCTCTGAAATAAGGCCTAGATAAGTGAAGTCTTAATTGCACAAGTCTATGCTGAAAATTTATTAAGCACCTACCACGCCCAAGGTTCAATGTCTGTGTTGGCAAAATCCCCTGGAGAAGGGAATGGCTACCCACTCCAGTATTCTTGCCTGGAGGATTCCTTGGACAGAAGAGCCTGGTGGGCTATAGTCCATAGGGTTGAAAAGAGTCAGATACAACTGAGCCACCACCACACCACCACCACCACCACGTGCTAGAAATGGTGTCAAGTACAAAAATGAGGAGAAAAAGCCCAAGATCCAATTCTAGGATCTCAGTCGAACAGGAAGAACAGGCAAGTAGACTGATGATGACAGCACAGCATTGTCACTGGTGAAAGATGCTAAGGGATCCCAGGAAAATGGCATCTAAGTCAACCCAGCAGTTTCAGGGAAAGTTTCCTGGAAAAAGTCATGCCTGTGAACAATAGAAGCAAGAAAAAGAATTAATCTCTTAGACATGGAAGAGGGCAGGTGACAGGAGGACTTATCCACATTCCATGTGAGGAAGGACATTTATACAAAAACCGTGTTGGGAGTAAGATGGAGCTCTCCAAGGTAGCATTCTAAAAAAGCCTCCAAAAAGCTCTGGTCCAATGGCTGTGGTGCCTAACAAATCACACCAATGCAGAGGCTTAATCACCAACAAGCATTTTCCCTCTTGTGGCTTCTGTGGGCAGGGCAGGCTTGTTTGTGCCTGAGGTCTGTCTGAGGTCTCATCAGAAGAGGTGGCAGCTGGGCTGGGGCACTTGCAGGCTCACCAATGCACGTGGCAGTGACTGCTAGTTGCCAGCTGGGGCCACCACCTCCATTGCATGCTCTTCAACCCTGGTGGACTATAGCCCACCAGGCTCAGTGGTCAGTATGGTGGTCAGAGATGGCCAGAGACCACCTCTCTGCGGTCACTTGGCGTGCATGTCTCAGAGTTCTTCACAGTGTGGCTAGGTTCCCAGGGTAACAACCCAAGGAGAGAGCCAGGCACATGGTCTGTTATTTTTATAACTTCACTTTGGAAGTCAGGTAGCATCACTTCCGACACACGCTATTTGTTAGAGCAGTCTCAAGCTTCCTATCAGATCCAAGGGAAGATAGTCTCCCTTTTGGTGAAAGAAGTGTTAGTCACATGGTTAGAGTCACATGTGGCATGGGGCAGATCTCTGTACACGCACTGTACATATATTCACATCAGTTATATTTCCAGGTGGCACTAGTGGTAAAGAACCCACCTGCTGATGCAGGAGACACAGGAGACTCGGGCTCAATCCCTGGTTGGGAAGTTCCCCTGGAGAATGAAATGGCAACTCACTCCTGTATTCTTGCCTGGAAAATCCCATGTTCAGAGGAGCCTGGTGGACTATATAGTCGACAGGGCAGCCAAGAATCAGATACGACTAAGTGACTGAACAGACACACATACACATATAATATGCATGTATTTGTACAGCCATCTTAAAAAAAATATAGTATGCCATATCTAGACTATTAATATAGAGATAATTTTTGAATATGCAGCTTGAGTATGCCATTCAATGCATAAAATATATAAAAATAACAGAACAGAAAATATTAAATACATTTAGGTAGTAATAAAACATATCGTGTTCATGTCACTCTCACTGCAGTATTTAAAATAAAGAACCAACAAGAATCCACACAGGGAACTCTGCTCAATACTTGGTAATAACCTAAATGGGAAATAAACTTGAAACATAATGGACACATGTAAATGTGTAACTGAATCACTCTGCTATACACTTGAAACTAACACCATTTAATCAACTATACTTCAGTATAAAATAAAAATATAATTTAAAAAATATTGTGTGTGAGACTCAGCTAAGTCAACTTTCTATCTTGTCTTTGTCTTCAAACACAAGCCTTATCTACATATAAAAATACAATCTATCCTGAATCCATCATATAATATCTTTCAGAAACTTAAGCTTTTACAAACTCTGAAGAAAATATGTCATGCATGTCCTAAAACTTGTTGCAATAAAACAAAGCAACAATAACTCAAGTTCCAATTTTATAGATTGATGGCCAGGAAAAAGTCATCTCAGAGTCTGGGTTGTGGCCTTCCAGGCCCTTGCCTGAGAAATGCTTTGACAAATCGCCCCCCTTTGGCACTCCATGGAGCCATTCACTGAACTTATCTGAACTTTATCATAAAAGGTTCTCAGGTAGTTTCGTAACAGGAAGCCAGAAGTCATAATCACACAAGTAGCCACAGTTTTCGATCTGTAATGGGGCAGGGGCCAGCATGGACTCTTCATACCCAAACGAAAACTTACAAAAAGAGAGCATCACCAGGTCAGGTGCCACCGCACTGTCCCCTCCATTCTCCCTTGGGGTTTAAAGGTGATGCCTGCCTGAGCCTTTCATCCGTGATGCTGCTGCTACACTGACACATGCTTTGTACTAGCCCCAGTGGGGGAGGGGGCTGGAGCCACTGAGCAGAGGAGACCCCAGCGGATCCTCAAGGTGCCAGGTTCCAATTGTCCCTGTGTCATCCCTGATGTGGCCTGGGAAGTGTGACCCAGAAATGGGGGTCATAGGCTGCTCACTAAACTTCAGCTCCAATCTTAAGTGTACTTTAGGTGATTTAATGCCAGAAGTTTCTAATCTAGAGGGCTTGAAAGCATCATGTTGACAATATTAAGAAACAATTACACAGTCCATAAACATTTGCAACTAGTTCAAGAAAAAGGGCTCCAAAGATCAATCTCTTTCAATCTTTGAAACTTTGCAGGGTAGCTGGGATAATAACCCCTGCTCTCAATAGTTATGCTAAAACAAGAATGTCATTTAGACATGAAGCTAAAGCATTTTGGTAGCTGTAGAACTGGTGCTTTTTAAGAAGAGTAACTGGAGCGCATTAGAAACTCAATCCCAAAGTGACAGATCTAGACATAAAGAAACCATTTAAGGGAAATTGTAGCTTTTCTAGAGGCCAAATGGCAAAAACATCTATTTGCTCTCAGTTCTAGTGAATATTTAGGTTTAAACATTAAATGGATTGTGAATACAAAGACATAGTCAACCCCAAGGAAATAATCATAACATATCATTTATAAAACTCTTTGACCTTTACAAGTACTGACTTGAAGCCAGTCTCAGAAGTCATCTAGCAGATGGTTAAAAAATATTGCTGTGTGATACAATGAACACTCTTTATGTGAAATGAGTTTACTAGCCTGTGGGCTGAAGAGCAGGTGCTTTCTAGAGTCCCAGTTCGCTTAGTGTTGTTGTTGTTCACTTGCTTAATCATGTCCAACCCTTTGTGACCCCATGGACTGCACCACACCAGGCCTCCCTGTCCACCACCAATTCCTGGAGCTTGCTCAAACTCATATCCATTGAGTCAGTGATGCCATCCAACCATCTCATCCTGTCATCCCCTTCTCCTCCTGCCTTCAGTCTTTCCCAACATCAGGGTCTTTTCAAATGAGTCAGTTCTTCCCATCAGCTGGCCAAAGTATTGGAGCTTCAGCTTCAGCATCAGTCCTTCCAATGAATGTTCAGGATTGATTTGCTTTAGGACAGACTGGTTGGATCTCCTTGCTGTCCGAGGGACTCTCAAGAGTCTTTTCCAACTCCACAGAGCAAAAGCATCAGTTCTTCAGTGCTCAGCTTTCTTTATGGTCCAACTCTCACATCCATACATAACTACTAGAAGAACCATAGCTTTGACTTAATGGACCTTTGTCGGCAAGACAATGTCTCTGGTTTTGAATATGCTGTCTATGTTTGTAATTGCTTTTCTTCCAAGGAGCAAGTGTCTTTTAATTTCCTGGCTGCAGTCACCATGTGCAGTGATTTTGGAGCTCCCCAAAATAAAGTCTGACACTGTTTCTACTGTTTCCCCACCTATTTCCCATGAAGTGATGGGACCAGATGCCGTGATCTTCATTTTCTGAATGTTGAGCTTTAAGCAAACTTTTTCACTTTCCTCTTTCACTTTCATCAAGAAGGTTTTTAGTTCCTCTTCACTTTCTGCCATAAGGGTGGTGTCATCTGCATATCTGAGGTTATTGATATTTCTCCTGGCAATTCTGATTCCAGCTTGTGCTTCATCCAGCCTGATATTTCACCTGTTGCTCTGTATCACTTAGTGAGATCCAGTTACAAAAGAAAAACTCTACTAGTCTGTATCTAGCCTCAGCTTAGATGATCTATATACATACTCAAATATTTAAGGCCGTATTCTTCTCCCCTTGCAGCTCTCCAAGATGGAGTTGGGCGTATTAGAAATATGGCTTGGGGACTTCCCTGGTGGCCCAGTGGCTGAGACTCTGTGTTCCCAATGCAGGGCACCCGAGTTCAATCCCTGGTCAAGGTACTAGATGCCACATGCTGCAATTAAGACTCACCACAGTCAACTAAATAAATATATATTTTTTTAAAGTATGGTTTGGATGACCTTGTAGCAGTGTGAATGGGGTGAGATGAAGTCCTCGAATTTCCAGTTGTTCTCTGAAGACTCTGTGACATCCAGAGCTGGTTTCTGTGTTTCCCAGTACTTTGGGACTGATCCCCTGTGAAACTGGGCTGTGGATGGGGAGGAACTAACACACAGCCACCCTGGATGGAGTCCACGGCTCTGACCTCTCTCCTCTGCGCCCGCAGCCTCTTCCACTGAAGACTCATGGCACTCTTGGTTCTTTTGCATCCTCCCAGAAAATTCAGGAATATTCTTGATCCTCTGATTTCGGGCATAGAAATCAGAAGACTGGGAGCTCTGTCCAAGCTCATCCATTTTTCTGTCTCCTGCCATTACCTCTACCATTGCTGCCTGGTCTCAGGTAACAGGGAGCGGAAGGCCATAACGGTCAAATCAGGGGACACAAAGAGTGCCCGTTTACTCGTTCTCACGTAGCCCCCGTTTCTCTCCCCATAACACATTTGCCGTCACAGGTTCATTACACCTGGACCTTGCCATATCATAAAATTCCTCTTTCAATACCACCTAGCTTTCAAAACTACCATTTTGCTATGGAAGTTTTAAAAGAAATATTAACACTGGAACTCAAAGCTGAAGGATTCATCTTGAAGCCTTTAAACATCTCTGAAGCGGGTGCCTCAGCAGGTGTATTATCTTAAAAACTTATGAGGTGACTCCAGGACACACTCAGGGCTGACCACACAGAGCTCAGCCTTTTCTTCCCTGAGACCCAAGGCTCCTGGATCCGCATGTAGGGAGCGGCATCAAACTAACTTAAGAGGATAATCAGACATTTACTATTTACACAACAGTACCTCCATTTCTCCCTATATTGGCATAGAAAGATACCTGGAATAACACCTACCTAATATGAATTATAACTCCATAAGGATAGTGGGATTTGGGATGAATATTTTTGCTCTTCCACCTTACTTTTCAACATTGATTTTTTTTCTAAATGATATTTATCATTTTGATAAAATAAATAATATCTTTAAAAAATAAAAAGACAAACTCAGCAGTGGCCACTGGACTGGAAAAGGTCAGTTTTCATTCCAATCCCAAAGAAAGGCAATGCCAAAGAATGTTAAAACTAGTGCACAATTGCACTCACCTCACACATTAGCGAAGTAATGCTCAAAATTCTCCAAGCAAGGCTTCAACAATATGTGAACCATGAACTTCCAGATATTCAAGCTGAATTTAGAAAAGGCAGAGGAAGCAGAGGTCAAATGGCCAACATCTGTTGTACCATAAAAAAAGCAAGAGAATTCCAGAAAAATATCTACTTCTCCTTCATTAACTACGCTAAAGTCTTTGACTGTGTGGATCACAACAAACAGTGGAAAATCCTTCAAGAGATTAGAATACCAGACCATCTGACCTGCCTCCTGAAAAGTCTGTATTCAGGTCAAGAAGCAACAGTTAGAACTGGACATGGAACAACAGACCGGTTCCAAATTGAGAAAGGAGTACTTCAAGGCTATTAAACTTATATGCAGAGTACATCATGAAATGTAGGACTGGATGAAGCACAAACTGGAATCAAGATTGCTTGGAAAAATACTAATATCCTCAGATATGCAGATAACACCACCCTTATGGCAAAAAGCAAAGAGGAACTTTAGTTCCTTAGGCTCTTTAGAGCCTCTTAATTAAAAAGAAAGAGGAGACTGAAAAAGCTGGCTTAAAATTCAGATTCAAAAACCAAAGATCATGACATCTGGTCCCATCACTTCATGGCATATAGATGGGGAAACAATGGAGATAGTAACACACTATTTTCTTGAGCTCCAAAATCACTGCACATGGTGACTCCAGCCATAAAATTAAAAGATGCTTGTGCCTTGGAAGAAAAGCTATGACCAACCTAGACAGCACATTCAAAAGCAGAGACATTACTTTGCCAACAAAGGTCCATTTAGTCAAGGCTATGGTTTATCCAGTAGTCATGCATGGATGTAAGGGTTGGACCATAAAGAAAGCTGAGCACCAAAGAAAGGATTCTTTTGAACTGTGGTGTTGGAGGAGACTCTTGAGAGTCCTTTGGACTGCAAAGAGATCAAACAAGTCAATCCTAAAGGATATTAGTTCTGAATATCCATTGGAAGGCCTAATGCTGAAGCTGAAGCTCCAATGCTTTGGCCACCTGATATGAATAGCTGATTCATTGGAAAAGACCCCGATGTTGGGAAAGATTGAAGGCAGGAGGAGAAGGGGATGACAGAGGATGAGATGGTTGGATGGCATCAATGGCTCTGTGGACATGAGTTTGAGCAAGCTCCAGGAGGTCTTGATGAACAGGGAAGTCTGGCGTGCTGCAGTCCATGGGTCACAAACAATTGGACAGGACTGAGTGACTGAACTGAACAATGTTAAATAAAGCAATATGAACAGAAATTACGGGTAAATTATATTTAAAGAAACATAAAAAAGACAAACACTTTACAATGGCCCATTGTTTAATATTTATTATTTCCTTTCCTCAAAATTTTAATGAGACATGACTTATTAAAGATTTCAAAGTCATGAATTCCTAAAGGTACAAGTTACTTGGGGACAGACTGTCTCTCAGTAGAAGAGTCATATCACAAGACAATGGCATCGCCTCTTTGACAAATGTAGATGTGCTTAAACTGATTCATTTCAAGAAGCTAAAGAGCTACTTTGCAAATAGGTAGGAAAGAAAAAAATGGAAGAAAGCAGTTGAGCTGAAACACTTGCTTCTCTACAGTGAGAATCTTTCAGGATGGCAGTGTAGACAGTCCTGGTTTCTCTCTTAAGTTTCATTCATCCAGAATTGTATCCAGTAAAATAATGATCAGATCAATAATCTGAAATTAACATGCCCAGCAGAAGGAATTTATTATGCATAATTCCCAGGCAGAAGAAACAGAGGTATATTCTTTATAATCAGCGGGTCCAAGCTGAGCCTTGAACAGCTGGGGCTAGAAAGAAGGCATCATCCTAGATGTGAGGCCCCTCCATTGCATAAGATGAATAGAAAAGTAAGGAATGAAACCTGGGACTTAAGAGAAAGAAGATTTGGATAAGCAAGTAAACAGTAAGTCAAAAGATATGAGAAATTATAGGAATGAAGCTGGAAAAGCATAAGATAGGAAGAAGGCAACACCTAGTTCAGTCAGGACTGGAGGCAAATTGAAGATAAAATTAAAAGGTAAACAATCTGGTTATCTGCTTCTGTAATCTAGGTTTAGGGCTATTAAATATAGCTTCTGTCACACTGATTTGGAGTTATTCCATGAAATAACTATTTCCATCAACTCTTGTGATAAGAGTTAAGAGTTGAGTTAAGAGTTAAAATTAGAGATACCAAGGGAACATTTCATGCAAAGATGGGCTCAATAAAGCACAGAAATAGTATGGACTTAACAGAAGCAAAAGATATTAAGAAGAGGTGGAAAGAATACACATAAGAACTGTATAAAAAAGATCTTCATGACCCAGATAAGCATGATGGTGTGATCACTCACCTAGAGCCAGACATCCTGGAATGTGAAGTCAAGTGGGCCTTAGGAAGCATC
>NW_011494808.1:11053171-11053633 GCF_000754665.1 Bison bison bison
GGGGAGACAATGGAAACAGTGACAGACTTTATTTTGGGGGGCTCTAAAATCAGTGCAGATCGTGACTGTAGCCATAAATTTAAAAGATGCTTGCTCCTTGGAAGAAAAGCTATGGCCAACCTAGACAGCATATTCAAAAGCAGACATTACCTTGCCCACAAAGGTCCATCTAGTCAAAGCTATGGTTTTTCCAGTAGTCGTGTATAGATGTGAAAGTTGGACCATAAAGAAAGCTGAGTGCCAAAGAATTGATGCTTTTCAAGTGTGGTGTTGAAGAAGACTCTTGAGAGTTCCCTACACTGCTAGGAGATCAAACCAGTCAATCCCAAAGGAAATCAGTCCTGAATATTCATTGGAAGGACTGATGCTGAGGCTGAAGCTCCAGTACTTTGGCCACCTGATGTGAAGAACTGACTCACTGGAAAAGACCCTGATGCTAGGAAAGACTGAAGGTGGGAGGAG
>NW_011494808.1:11053733-11054402 GCF_000754665.1 Bison bison bison
CAAATTTGGAAAACTCAGCAGTGGCCACAGGACTGGAAAAGGTCAGTTTTCATTCCAACCCCAAAGAAAGGCAATGCCAAAGAGTGCTCAAACTATCACACAATTGCACTCATCTCACACACTACCAAAGTAATGCTCAAAATTCTCCAAGGCAGGCTTCAACAGTACAGGAACAATGAACTTGTTGGATTTAGAAATTGCAGAGCAACCAGAGATCAAATTGCCAACATCCACTGGATCATCAAAAAAGCAAGAGAGTTCCAGGAAAACATTTACTTCTGTTTCTTGACTATGCCAAAGCCTTTCATTGTGTGGATCACAGCAAACTGGAAAATTCTGAAAGAGACGGAATACCAGACCACCTGACCTACCTCCTGAGAAATCTGTATGCAGGTCAAGAAGCAACAATTAGAACTGGACATGGAACAACAGACTGGTTCCAAATTGGGAAAGGAGTATGTTAAGGCTCTATATCGTCACTCTGCCTATTTAAACTATGTACAGAGTACATCATGCAGAACGCTGGGCTGGATGAAGCACAAGCTGGAATCAAGATTTCCAGGAGAAATATCAATAACTTCAGATATGCAGATGACACCACCCTTATGTGAGAAAGCGAAGAGGAACTAAAAAGCCTCTTGATGAAAGTGAAAGAGGAGAGTGAAAATG
>NW_011494808.1:11054502-11060993 GCF_000754665.1 Bison bison bison
AACCAGTCAATCCCAAAGGAAATCAGTCCTGAATATTCATTGGAAGGACTGATGCTGAGGCTGAAGCTCCAGTACTTTGGCCACCTGATGTGAAGAACTGACTCACTGGAAAAGACCCTGATGCTAGGAAAGACTGAAGGTGGGAGGAGAAGGGGACAGCAGGAGACAGAGGATGAGGTGGCTGGATGGCATCACCAACTCGATGGACGTGGGTTTGGGTGAACTCTGGGAGCTGGTGACGGACAGGGAGGCCTGGCTTACTGCAGTCCATGGGGTCACAAAGAGTCGGACACGACTGAGCAGCTGAACTGAACTTGTGTTAACGTGGGAGGCCCCATAACAGGGATCTTACTGGAATTCTTTCATTTGTTAAGGTGGCCACATTTAGGTGTTGTAGACCCCACTACCCATAACAGTCCTCACAGACCCTTCTTTCCTCACAAGGGATCGAGTAATTTCTCTGAAGAACAATGGCTAGAACCTTGTCATCTTCCTGGTATTCCTGCCCAGTAAGCAAAAAATATGAAGGGAATGATGATTTTTTATATTCATTACAAGTCATTAAATGTAGGTTGACGCCTCACCGTTCTAGACACTGTTCTAGCACTGGGTCTATGCCACCGAGCTGGACCCTATGAAGCCTTCCCAGGACAGACTCCTCCATCCCCGAGTCCTCTGTCTGTCTCTTGTCTGCAGAAAAACTTTTGCCAAGGAATAAGTTTATTCAGACAATGAGATAATGCAGAAGCAATGGAAAGCAGTCAAAAACAAATAGTAACTAAACAAAGTCAATAACCTTTAATTCTTCCTCAAGGGCTGTAGATAGTATCATGAGCCATGTCCTGTAAGCTGTTTTTGCAGATACTGAAACCCCCATCAAGTGGGAGAAGTTAACTATATGATGGACTGCAAGGAGATCAAACCAGTCCATCCTAAAGGAAATCAGTCCTGAAGATTCATGGGAAGGACTGATGCTGAAGCTGAAGCTTCAATACTTTGGCCACCTGATGCAAGAATTGCCTCAGTAGAAAAGACCCTGATGCTGGGAAAGACTGAAGGCAAGATAAGAGTGCAGAAGAGAATGAGATGGTTGGATAGCTTCACAGACTCAATAGATGTGAATCTGAGCAACCTCTGGGAGACAGTGAAAGACAGGGAAGCCTGGGGTGCTGCGGTCCATGCGGTTGTGAAAAGTCGGACATGGCTGAGCCACTGAACAAGCTGCTCCATCTTACACAATTCTGAGGACTGGTCTCAAGGAAATGGGAACAAAATAACTCTGGAACTGAAGATTAACTGAAATTTAAACAATTGAGATGAAGCTGATCCAATCAATTTCATGATTATCGGAGCTGACTGCTGTTTGGCGTGTCGCCCCCACCCCGACCTCGGCCTGTGCATCCCTGAAAGTCCCCTTGTAACAGTCCTGGCCCATGATCAGAAGAGGGGAGTTGGCTTTCAGACGTGAGTCTACCTTCTTCCCAAGTTGCTCCTGAATAGAGTGACCTTTCCTTTCCTGCCAACACTTTCCTCTTGAGCATCAGCTTTCAAGGGTGAGTGACTGGACCTGAGTTCAGTAGCAGGTACAGTGGGCAAAAGACAGAGAGGTTCCATTTTCATGGTGCTCACACAGTAGCAGGAAAGAGAAACAGTATCAAGTAAACAAATACCTCGGACAAGGGCTATTTTCATAATGCCAAAGATTTCACCTTATAACTCATTTGAGAAAGACAATCATACTGCCTTCGCATGGCAATAATTTGAGTGTAAGTGTGTGAGTGTGTGCATGTCTGTGTATTCAGTTATTGTAATAGACGTATTACTTTGTTGTGGTCATTACACTGCAGCTTGGTCATACCATCTCATGGCAAAGCTGCTCTAGTTTCTCTGACAAGCAGTAGATGAGGCACTGGAAGAGATACAGATGCATTCCTAGGTAAGATGTTCCTCTGTGCTCCACACACTTGGAATCTAACAGTGGGGACAGGCAAGTAGACACAGAATGATGGTAGAAGGAAAAAACATAAGTCCAAGAGGAGAGGTAAAAATCCAGCCGTTATGAAAGCATCAAAGCCCAGGGTGGTCAAATGACTCAGCTGAAGGCACACAGCTTCCCACCGAGAGAACTGAAAGCACAGCAGCTGCTTTCCCACCAACCCCAGGAGGTCAGTGTGACAGCACTGGCATCTGCCAACAGTCCCAGAACAGGGTGAGTCCTTCCTGCAGATCCAAGGTTAACAGTCAGTAGTGAGAGCAGCAAATTCAGTTAATAGGACTAGATTCTATTGGAAAATTTGGTAAATCTTTCACTTTTGTGCTATTTCTCCAAATGCAGAATGAGGCGATAAGATCGAAGCCAATGCTCTGTCCTGCGGGGAGGAAAGAGGAAGAAAACTAGTGTTTTCTGACCTTTCATTTGACACGAGGCCCTGTATTGAACCTTACATTATGTGTATCCTTTAATCCTCATGACATCTCTGTGTGGTAGAAATTACCCCCAACTCATAGATAAGTACCTAAGTTAAAAGAGGTTAAGAACCTTGCCCAAGGTTACATGTGCAAGAGCCAGAATTCAGAGATAATCCATCTGCTCCTACCCTCTGTGCTGCTCAGAAGGCAACCACTGGAATAAGTTGAGTTCCTGACTAAAAAGGTACAGTGTGGGTCCAAGCCATGAGAAGCAGTGCCAGTTATGTGGAAAGTCCTGCTATCACTGTGAGTAAAAGCCCTCATTGGAACTTGACTTCTAGGACTTAATCACTAAGACAATGTATGTTTTACAAATATACGATTTAATTTTTCTTCCAATAAATTGTAGCTTTAAGAAGTTTGCTGCAATTATACTCATGTAAAGAGTACAGAGAGAACTACATAACCTTCAAGGTGAAGAAAGAGCTAAAGAGAGAAGGGATCTGCGTGCAGGCGAATCCACAGCGTCCAGCACTCACACAGACCACAGGCACTCTGCAGGCCCGCTCCCCCGCTCCTGCCTCGGCAGCTCCTCCCACCTTCTCGCTGTCTTGGACCAGCGCCCGTTCACCCAGCTCTTCTCACACCCTTGAACCACCCAGCCATCTTCATATTCTATCTGCTGCACTCATGCTTAAGAGCCCAGAGTACCAAAGGATAACGGACCTTTGAGGCTGATGTAACCTCAATAAACATGACCAATTACAAGCTATGGGACCACAAGTCAGTTCTTTCAACCCTCTAAGGCTCAGTTTCCTCAGTTCTAAGTGGAGAACCTGGTACCTCCCTCTTCACCGTGAGATGAGGCAGGGAGGGCGTGGGAACAGTCGGTGGTGTCCACAGCTGAGAAAATGTTTCCCCTTGCAGAACCAAAATGCTATGGTGAGAACCAAGCACTCTGGGCTTGTAATGTCCCCTCCTATCGCCCACCCTGCCCATCCCAAGTTGTCTGGAGACTGGAAGCTGGTAAGGTATGGCAGGAGGAACACTTGTTTGCTGCTCTTAGAAAGGGCAAAAACAACCCTTGAAAACTGCCTACCCAAGAAAACTGTGGTTTGTTTCACATGAGTAGTGGGCTTTGGGCATTGAAGTCAACTGAGTCCTTGCTCTAACCCTTAGTAGCTGCCTTGTGACCCTGGACAAGTGTCTTGCTCTGTTTGAATGTCAGTCTAACTTGGAAATAAAACCACTACTGAAAAAAAAAAAAACCACTACTGGCCAAGCCACCCTGACAGGGAAGGTGTGACTTCTGGTGGCATCTGGGATATGAAAAGCACCACTTCAACATCTGGCATAACTTTAAAGTGATTGGAGCTGCCTGGGTGGGAAAAAAAATCAGGAGAGTGGAAGGTGGGTCTGTTCCCGCTCCTTGAAAGCAAATTATTTGTGTCCTCGAAGGAAAAAAGTCAGTGAGAATTCAATTCTTAATAAAACAGTTTTTCTAAGCCTTTTCTCACATCTATGTTGGTCCTGATTCTCTGAAGACAGTCTGAAACTCACTTCATAATTCATACCCTCTTCTTTTCTATGACTCTGATCAATGAAGCTAATGTAATTTCAAAATCCATGTAGCAAATGAAAATTACTACTCCAATTCCATCCAACTACACACCAGAACATTAAAAGTCAGTGTCTTATACATCTGTCTTTTCCTAATGTTTAGCACAGTACAAAAATAGAAGCTCAATAAATAATAGCTGAATGAATGACTAATGAAATCCCATATCTGTGTGTGTGTGTGTGTGTGCATCCTGGGCAATTTTTCAAAATAATTAGACATTTGAGGTTGAGGTTACCTAAGACCAAACCTTCATTTCTTATAGAACTTGCATGAGCATTTATCATACATACAAAAAATATTTTAACAGAATCAAGAATTTTTATCAGGTACATTTGGTACACTTAAAGAGAAAGAAACATGAATCATACTGCTTACTGCAGTGTGCTACAGCTTTTCATGCCTGAATGGTACTCCCTACAGATTGCATCCTTCCTCTATATCAAATATACAGACCTTGAGGAATTCCCTGGCAGCCCAGAGGTTAGAACTCCATGCTCTCATTACCAAGGACCCAAATTCAGTCCCTGGTCAGGGAACTAAGACCGCACAAGGCATGTGGTACCATCAAAAAATAAAAGCAAATATACAGATCTTGGCAGAAGAGCTAATACCTGTATAGTCATTGCCTTTGGTATTGTAAGAACACCAACAATTGAGCAGGTCAGCTCAGAACAAATAGAAGGACCTCATGCTGAGATCTCAATATTTTTATGACGATAAATTGAATACTGTCAACGCCAGGCCAGAACATCACATGGTACACAACTTTTATACTGCTCAAACCCAGCATCTGCCCCATGTAATGCTGCCTCATATCCTGTGTAGGAATGGAGACATGGCCCTCATGGTACCAACTGGATACAAAAGCCCTCTGTTTATGTAGTGGAGGATGCTGGTCATATACGTCTGGTCATCTTTGCCTTGGAAAATCTCCCTGGCAATTCTTTTTCAGAATGATTTCCATACCAGCATCACAAGCTACTATATCACCAGATTTAAAGATGTTCAGCTTCATTCAGAGTTTCACATACTTTGATGAGGCCCATGTTGCTGAGTGGGAATGGGAGCCATTCAGTGACAACCACCAGTTCAACCACTTGCCATGTGGCCATCTACATGGCCTTGAGACAGACTGGGACCCAGGACCCTCCACTTCAGTGCTTGTACCTGGACACACCTCTCCTCAAGCAACAAAATACAAAGAACTATGTGGGACTAAAAGTAACTGCATGCATGCACAGTTAGGGCAAATTCTGGACAAAAAGACACAAAAGACTAAAAATTCCAACTGCCACTTCTGAAGAGCCTGGAGCAAAAAACTGGATGTTGAGAGCAAAAGCAGGGTATTGCACATACCCTCTGTACTCAATACAACTTAAGGGGTGGGCAAACCATCTAAGCTACCCCTCCAGCCCAACCCCTCCACACACCTCTACCCTCATACCATTTAAGGAACCAGTTCGCCCAACCTCAGGGAACAGGCAACCAAGGGAACCTACTGTTCGCTCTGGCTCCTCTCTGCTGCAGCAGGGGCCCGTAAAGTCTTGCCTGAATTTCTTGTCTGAACTCTAGTCAATTTCTATTGATAGTTGGAAAGGCCAAGAATCCTGGTCAGTATCAGTCTGAGCACTTCCTCTTCACCAAGGATAAAACTGTGAGTTAGAAAACCAGTCCCTTTTCCCTTAATTTTTAACTTTCATTTTTAACATATTTATTAACACATCATTAAAATTGTGTGTTAGTATACTCAATCCAGTCTTCTAGTTTCTGTTCCCTTCTGTCCTATTCCTCTACTAAAAAAGTAAATGGAATAGTTCATTATGTCACCAAAGGAAGATGCCATATCACAGCTCTCTCCTATGAATTATTAATGTAACATGTGAGTGGGAATTTCTAATATTAAAGAAGTGTGGGCAGAGAAGAATCAAGAGAACACGCATGCTATAGTCCTCTGGGCAGACTTTGGTTATGTAAATATAACAGGACCACCAATCCTTCTGTGCAACACCCAGGTCTTCAAAAAAAAAGCAGCAATTTATTGGAATTTATAATTAATCTGTCTAAGGTATTAGAAAGGAAATCAGCCCTGGGTGTTCTTTGGAAGGAATGATGCTAAAGCTGAAACTCCAGTACTTTGCCACCTCATGTGAAGAGTTGACTCATTGGAAAAGACTCTGATGTTGGAAGGGATTGGGGGAAGGAGGAGAAGGGGACAACAGAAGATGAGATGGCTGGATGGCATCACTGACTCGAGGGACGTGAGTCTGAGTGAACTCCGGGAGTTGGTAATGGACAGGGAGGCCTGGCATGCTGCGATTCATGAGGTCACAAAGAGTTGGACACGACTGAGTGACTGAACTGAACTGAACTGAATGATAAAAGTGTAAAGATGGGGTTTAGGAGAGAAGGTTCTTTATCCCAACAGAAATAATTGATTAGAAACACTTTATGCATGGGATGG
>NW_011494808.1:11061093-11070121 GCF_000754665.1 Bison bison bison
GGGAGGTGGGAGGGATGTTCAAGAGGAAGGGGCGATCTAGCACTGATTCGTCTTGTTGTACGGCAGAAACCAACACAACATTGTAGAGCAATTTTCCTCTAATTGAAAAAAAAATTAAAGAAACACAATGTAAATTTGTAATTGCATTTTTCTTCATCAGTAGAACTTTTTCTAGTAGTTATTTTTCTATTAAAATATTAGACTCTACTACAAATCCAACCTTTTTTTTTTTACTATCTAAAAGCTTAAATTTATTCCATTTCTTGAAAATTGTTTCTTGCAGGTGTATATAGTATTATATGGATTATAATAAAAGTATTATGTGGATTATAACTGCAATACTTATCTTCACCATACCACTGAAAGACCACTGCTAAAACCAAACAAAAAAATTGACGATTTGTCTGTCTAGATTTGAGGTAGGCAAATAAAAGATATGTGAACATCTTAACACTAGCAACTTCATTTGCTGCATTAATACTTTCATCTTTTCAAATGAGTAAAGATTTAGAAATATATGCTCTTTTTCAGTGTGCCCTAATGGCATGTAGACTGGTAATATTAGCCCTCTCCCACTGACAGAGAACTTGCGCTGACCTAAATGACACACACCCTCACCTTTAGCTTTACTGTCTTCCCCAGAATTATCCTTTCTAGATTCTATTCCCTCACAATCCTGCTTTCTGTCATATAATCTGATTAGCTAATCATAATCATTTTAATATAATATTCTTATTTAAGAAATAGTTGAATTGTAACAGACTTACTTGGGCTTCTACTCTAGCTAAGATAAAGTATCAGGGACTGGATTTACTCTCCTGCCTGGAACAACCAAAAACAAAACAAAAAACCAAAAGTGGTTATCAGGCAACAAAAGACAAAAATCTCTGAAAGATGGAAAACAAGCATGTCATCTGTGAAGTACACCCCCAGATTACTGCCTACAGTAATTTTTCAGACTATGATCCAGTGAGAGAGACTCCAAGCACAGCGGAGCTGAACTGAAAAAGGAAGCTGTGCTGAAGAAAAGAAGTTGGAGTTGTGGGTCCAGCGAGACCCAGATGGCTAGAGTCACACGGCAGATACCAAGAGGATAAAACCACACAGAGACAGAACTACGGGGATCTTCAGAGGGTTCTTCTCCAGTCTTGAGCTGAGTACTCATCAGCATATGCCTGTGAAGCAACCATCCACACCAGGGAAAGAATCACCTAAAGGGATCAGGAGTGTAGTGGCTGGTATTCACACAGCACCAGAAATAGTGCCTGATCACTCCAGCCAGCTCCTCTATCCAGACTGGAAAACTCCACAGGTGACTGAGCATTCCATAAGGTATTCAAAAGGTTCTACCTCACTAGCAGGGAAAATTAATTCCACGCAAAACACTGTTCTGGAACCCCACTGCTGCTGCTGCTACTAAGTCACTTCAGTCATGTCTGACTCTGTGCGACCCCATAGATGGCAGCCCATGAGGCTCCCCCGTCCCTGGGATTCTCCAGGCAAGAACCCTGGAGTGGGTTGCCATTTCCCTCTCCAACGCATAAAAGGAACCCCACTAACAAACCCTAAAAGCAAGACCTGACAAGATCAAGCAGTTTATAAATTAACTATACCAAGTTCTAGAACAAAACTTGAGAATATTTACAAGAGTAGGAAAACATAACACCCAACAAGGTAAAACTCAAAGGGTCTAGTATACAATCAAAACTTATCAGACACGCAAAAATCAGTTAGATATGACACATAGCAAGGAGAAAAGTCAATCAATCCAAATGACTAAGGAACAACACAGATGGTAGAATAAGTAGGCAAAGACATTTGAGCAGTTATTGTAATAATATTCCACATGTTCAAGACACCAGAATATGTGGTCGAAGAGATATCAAAGGTATAAAAAGAATTCAAATCAACATTCTAGAAATGAAAATTGTAATATGAGAGATAAAAGATAAAATGGATGGAATTAAAGGTAGATTATACATTTCAGAAGAAAAAACTAGTAAATTTGAAGATATAACAAAGAAAATATCTAAAATGAGACAGCAAAAGAATGCATAAAAGAGAGACAGACAAAAGAGCATCAGTGAGCTTTAGGAAACCTTTAAGGGGTATAATATACACACAAATGGAGTTCCTGAAGGAGTGGAAGAGGGTAAAGACAGAAAAAATACCTGCCCTCAAATTTTCCCAATTTGAAAAAAAATGAAAAACCCAAAAGATTCAAACTCAAAAACTCAAAGCACAAGTAACATGAGGAAAACTACACCAAGGCACATCATAACCAAACTACTGAAAAACTGCAAGTGGAAAGGCATCCTTATCATTCATGGTCACTTCTGGACCATTCGCTCTTACATTTCCCTTGGAATTCTCAGCTTCGAACTTTATGTTATCACAGTAAATTATCTGCTAACCCTCAGTATTGTTGTCATTTACTGCCCATGGGATACTCCCTGTTTGTTTGTTTGTTTGTTTTAATTTACTTTTTAAATTGAAGGATAAGGGCTTTACAGAATTGTGTTGTCTCCCTGTTACTTCTTAACATTTTCAGCTCTCACTTCACTGTCCCTCTCCCCAAGACTGCTAGTGCATTATTTCATAGCAATGTCAATATATAAATAATCTAACACTTTGACTGCTCAATTTCTTGAAAATCTCTTTTATTTTAAATTAATGAAAGTTTTAAATTCTATAGTGCTTCACAATTTTCAAAATTTCACACAGGTGATCTCATATAATCCCATAATAACCTTTTCTAATTCCCCACATCTGTTTTCCCCATTTTAGTCTCCTTTTTTGTTTTATTCATTAATTTGCATATTTTTTAGATTTCACATATGAGTGGCATCATACACTATTTGTCTTTCTCTGTCTGACTTACTGCATTTGGCATAATACCCTTCAAGTCCATCCAGGTTGTTGCAATTAGCAAGATTTCATTCTTTGTGTGGGTGAATAGTATTCCATTACACTGTAGATGTAATGGAATGCTATATATACAGTGCATATATATTTGTGTGTACACATACACACACACACATATATATATTCTTTATTCATTCATATGTTGATGGATACTTAGGTTGCTTCCATACCTTGCCAACTGTAAATAACATTCCTATGAACATTGGTGTGCATATAAGTTTTCAAATTAGTAGGTTTTTTTTTTTTTTTAATCAGTTATATACCCAGGAGTAGAACTCCTGGATCATATGGTAGTTCTATTTTTAATTTTCTAAGAAATTGCCCCACACTGCTTTAAACAGTAGCTGCATCAGTTTATTTAATACATTCTCACCAAGAGGTTAGAAGGGTTCGCTTTGCTCCACATTCTGGCCAACATTGCCATCTGTGTTCTTTTTGATTGTAGTCATTCTGATAGGTGTGAAGTTGATATCTCATCGTGGTTTTGATTTGCATTTCCCTAATGATTAGCAATACTGAGCATCTTTTCATGTGCCTGTTGGCCATCTGCATTTCCTCTATGGAAAAATGTCCAGTGAGTTCTGCCCATTTTTTAACCAGGTTGTTTTTTTGACATTGAGTCGTGTGAGCTATTTATATTAACCTCTGTTAGATATTAACCCATTATCACTTTTATCATTTGCAAATATCTTCTCCTATTCATTGTTGGCTTTTCATTTTTTTTAATATTTTCTGTAGTTATTTTATTAACATTTTGTACATCTGTATCATCTATAATTATGCTTCCTTTTTCATTCCTGATACTATTTCTCTCTTGACTTGGTCAATCTTTTCAGATATTTGTCAATTTTATTAGCCTCTTTACGGGAGGAGGGTGGAGGGTTCAGGATGGGGAACGCGGGTATACCTGTGACGGATTCATTTCGATATTTGGCAAAACTAATACAATATTGTAAAGTTTAAAAATAAAATAAAATTAAAAAAGAAATACAACAAAGGCTTTTCATTTTGCTTGACCAATTCTTTATCAGAGATTATATCCCCCACTGCTGCAGCGGTCCTGCCTAGAATTTGTCATTACAACAGCTCACCCTATCCATATCTCTATTTTATGCATCCCATTCTTTGCCTTGCTTC
Organism: Bison bison bison; assembly: GCF_000754665.1. NCBI lineage: Eukaryota > Metazoa > Chordata > Mammalia > Artiodactyla > Bovidae > Bison > Bison bison. The sequence goes on from NW_011494808.1 coordinate 11,065,156, forward strand.
ATATTTAACTGAGAATATTGAAGCAATTTAGATAGAACTGCTGTCACTGCTAAGTCGCTTGAGTCGTGTCCGACTCTGTGGGACCCCATAGATGGCAGCCCACCAGGCTCCCCCTTCCCCAGGATTCTCCAGGCAAGAACACTGAGTGGGTTGCCATTTCCTTCTCCAATGCATGAAAGTGAAAAATGAAAGTGAAATCGCTCAGTTGTGTCTGACTCTTAGCAACCCGATGGACTGCAGCCTACCAGGCTCCTCCATCCATGGGATTTTCCAGGCAAGAATACTGGAGTGGGGTGCCATTGCCTTCTCTGTTAGATAGAACTACCAGAGGCTTTTTCCCCAACCACATCTAACTACCCACTGGTTTCGGAACTGTCTCCTCTTCATTTCTAAATGTTACTATAAAGGAACCAGACAGATATCCCCTTCCTTTTGTATCCAAGTCTATCTCCCTTTCCACTTCAAGGATTCACTCCAGTAGTTTTCTGTTCTCCTTCCTGTATCATCGATGAGTCCCTCTTGCTGGATCATGCCCCTCAACTTGTCAACAAGTTGTTATTTCAGCTCCTTGAAAAACAATAACACACACATAAACCTTAAGTTACATAAAATCATTTTCCATATTTGGAAATTACTTATTTTGATAATTATTAATTAAAGGGAAAGAATTAGGCTTTAAGGATAAAGTACAATTGATCACCCATTGATGAATAAAAATTATTCTCTACTGAACAGCAAAACAAAACAAAAAGCTAGCTAAGAATGTAGGGGGAAGTGTTAAAATTTAAAAATCATCATTTAAATTATTCCAATTAAATAACTGATTAAGGCACTAAATAAAATACAGAAACAGAATATCCACACAGAGCCAAAATATCACTACACAGATTGTTTGCTAATTGCCAAAGAGAAACTGTACCTTTCAAACAGAAATATCCTTTGGAAACAATCTTAACCAAATAAAACAGAAATTTAGAATCACTAAGACAATTTGATATTCATGCCTCCTAATGAAATGCAGTATGGAATACACAACATCACCCATGAAGTATTATTGACAAAAATATTTAACTTAAATCTAATCTTACATTTAAATTTGTTTTTACTGGTTAAAATCAAGGCTAAATATTCTCAAAATTTTTTAAATAATACTTTACTAGGCCCTACTTTCCAGCTTGTTCACTGTTCTTCTTTGTAGCAAAACTTCTTGAAAACATCATGTAATTGCTGGCTTCAATTCCTTTCCTCTAATTCACTTTTGAACTACTTCTGGTCAGACTTTCACCCCCAACATGCCACCAAAACCATGCTTATTTAAGTCACTGATGTCCTCCAAATTGCTAAAACCAATGATCTATTCTAAGTCCACAGCACTGTGACACAACAGGAGCACTGATGTCTGACCACTCCTCCGCCTCGTCATCCTTTCTTCACCTGGACTCGAGTGTCATGCTCCTCTTTCCCTGAAAGTTAATTGTCAGTCTCTTGTGAATACTCCTCATCTCTCCTGGACCTGTTAACAGGAGGACTTCAAGCTTAATCTTTGGACCTCTTCTCCTTGTATATACTTATTTCTCTGGTGATGTTGTCTGTCTCCTGGCTCTTACTACCATCTCTGTATTATATCTCTCACATGGACCTCTCTCCAAAGAATCCTACCAACAACTTCATCATAAACTGTAATCATTTTGCCTACATAATAGAACCCCTTGGATGTCCAATGTCACCTCAAGCATTACATTGTCCAAAAATGAATTCTTGATGTTCTTTCCCCAAACTTGCTTCCATATGTTTTTCAGTCTTTCATTTCAGCTCAGTTGCTTAGTTGTGTCTGACTCTTTGCAACCCCATGGACTACAGCACGCCAGGCCTCCCCGTCATCCTGGAGCATATTCAAGCTTGTGTCCATCGAGTCAGTGATGCCATCCAACTGTCTCATCCTCTGTCGTCCCCTTCTCCTCCTGCCTTCAATCTTTCCCAGCATTAGGCTCTTTTCCAGTGAGTCAGTTCTTCACATCTGGTGGCCAAAGCATTAGAGCTTCACCGTCACCATCAGTAGTTCCAATGAATGTTCAGGACCAATTTCCTTTAAGATTGACTGGTTAGATCTCCTGGCTGTCCAAGAGACTCTCAAGAGTTTTCTCCAGCATCACAGTTAAAAAGCATAAATTCTTTTGCACTCAGCCTTCTTTATGGACCAAATCTCACATCCATACATGACTACTGGAAAAACCATAGCTTTGACTAGACAGATCTTTGTCGGCAAAGTAATCTCTCTGCTTTTTAACATGCTAGTCTAGGTCTGTCATAGCTTTTCTTCCAAGGAGCAAGTGTCTTTTCATTTCCATGGCTGCATTCATTATCTGCAGTGATTTTGGAGCCCAAGAAAATAAAGTCTGTCACTGTTTCCACTGTTTCCCCATGTATTTGCCATGAAGAGATGGGACTCGATGCCATGATTTTTTTGAATGTTGAGTTTTAAACCAGCTTTTTCATGCTCCTCTTGTACTTTCATCAAGAGGCTCTTTAATTCCTCTTTGCTTTCTGCCATAAGAGTGATATCATCTGCATATCTGAGATTATCGATATTTCTCCCAGCAATCTTGATTCCAGCTTGTAGCTTCATCCAGCCCAGCATTTTACCATGATGTACTCTGTATTTAAGTTGAATAAGCAGGGTGGCAATATACACCCTTGATGACTCCTATCCCAATTTGGAACCAGTCCGCTGTTCCATGTCCAGTTCTAACTGTTGCTTCCTGACCTGCATACAGATTTCTCAGGAGGCAGATCAGGTAGTCTGGTATTCTCATCTCTTTTAGAGTTTTCTACAGTTGCTTGTGATCCACACAAGGGCTTTGGCATAGTCAGTGAAGCAGATGTTTTTTTCTGGAATTCTCTTGGTTTTTCTATAATCCAAAAGATGTTGGCCATTTGATCTCTGGTTCCTCTGCCTTTTATTAATCCATCTTGAGGATCTGGAATTTCTTGGTTTACATGCCATTGAAGCCTAGCTTGAAGAATTTTGAGCATTATTTTGTTAGTATGTGAGATGAGTGCAATTGTGCAGTAGCCTGAACATTCTTTGGCATTGCCTTTCTTTGGGATTGGAAAGAAAACTGACCTTTTCCAGTCCTGTGGCCACTGCTGAGTTTTACAAATTTGCTGGCATATTGAGTGCAGCATTGTCACAACATCACCTTTTAGGATTTGAAATAGCTTAGCTGGAATTCCGTCACCTCCACTAGCTTTGTTCGTAGTGGTGCTTCCTAAGACCCACTTGACTTCACATTCCAGGATGTCTGGCTCTAGGTGAGTGATCACACCATCATGGTTATCTGAGTCATGAAGATCTTTTTTTTTTTGTATAGTTCTGTGTATTCTTGCCACCTCTTCTTAATACCTTCTATTTCTGTTAAGTTCATACCATTTCTGTCCTTTATTGTGCCCATCTTTGCATGAAATGTTCCCTTGGTATCTCTAACTTTCTTAAAGAGATCTCTAGTCTTTCCCATTCTATTTGCACTGATCACTGAGGAGGGCTTTCTTATCTCTCTTTCCTGTTCTTTGGAACTTTGCATACAGATGGATATCTTTTTCCTTTTCTTCTTTGTCTTTTGCTTCTCTTCTTTTATCAGCTATTTGTAAGGCCTCCTCAGACACCCAGTTTGTCTTCTTGCATTTCTTCTTCTTGGTGATGGTTTTGATCATAGTCTCCTGTACAGTGTCATAAAACTCCATCCATAGTTCTTCCGGCACTCTGTCTATCAGATCAAATCCCTTGAATCTATTTGTCACTTCCACTATATAATTGTAAGTGATTTGATTTAGGTCACACCTGAACAGTCTAGTGGTTTTCCCTACTTTCTTCAATTTAAGTCTGTGTTTTGCAATAAGAAGTTCAAGATCTGAGCCACAGTCAGTTCCTGGTCTTGTTTTTGCTGACTGTATAACACTTCTCCATCTTCAGCTGCAAAGAATATAATCAATCCGATTTCAGTATTGACCATCTGGTGATGTCCATGTGTAGTGTTGTCCCTTTTATTTTTGGAAGAGGGTGTTTGTTATGACCAGCATATTCTCTTGGCAAAACTCTTGTTGGCCTTTGCCCCACTTCATTTTGTACACCAAAGCCAAACTTGCCTGTTACTCCAAGGATCTCTTGGCTTCCTATCTTTGCAATCCAGTCCCCTATGAAGAAAATGACATTTTTTTTTTAATGTTAGTTCTAGAACATCTTGTATGTCTTCATAGAACTGTTCAACTTCAGCTTCTTCAGCATTACTGGAGAATACACTTGGGTTACTGTGATACTGAATAGTTTGCCTTGGAAACGAACCAAGATCATTCTGTCATTTTTGAGATTGTAAACAAGTACTGCATTTTGGACTCTTTCATTGACTATTAGGGCTACTCCATTTCTTCTAAGGGATTCTTGCCCACAGGAGCAGGTATAATGGCCATATGAATTAAATTCTCCCATTCCAGTCCATTCACTGATTCCTAAAATGTCAATATTTACTCTTGCCATCTCCTGTTGACCGTTTCCAATTTACCTTGATTCATGAACCTAACATTTCAGGTTCCAGAAAAACATCTATTTCTGCTTTATTGACTATGCCAAAGCCTTTGACTGTGTGGATCCCAATAAACTGTGGAAAATTCTGAAAGAGATGGGAATACCAGACCACCTGATCTGTCTCTTGAGAAATTTGTATGCAGGTCAGGAAGCAACAGTTAGAACTGGACATGGAACAACAGACTGGTTCCAAATAGGAAAAGGAGTTCGTCAAGGCTGTATATTGTCACCCTGTTTATTTAACTTACATGCAGAGTACATCATGAGAAACGCTGGACTGGAAGAAACACAAGCTGGAATCAAGATTGCTGGGAGAAATATCAATAACCTCAGATATGCAGATGACACCACCCTTATGGCAGAAAGTGAAGAGGAACTAAAAAGCCT
>NW_011494808.1:11070412-11078294 GCF_000754665.1 Bison bison bison
AACAGTGTCAGACTTTATTTTTCTGGGCTCCAAAATCACTGCAGATGGTGACTGCAGCCATGAAATTAAAAGACGCTTACTCCTTGGAAGGAAAGTTATGACCAACTTAGATAGCATATTCAAAAGCAGAGACATTACTCTGCCAAAAAAGGTCCGTCTAGTCAAGGCTATGGTTTTTCCTGTGGTCATGTATGGATGTGAGAGTTGGGCTATGAAGAAGGCTGAGTGCCGAAGAGTTGATGCTTTTGAACTGTGGTGTTGGAGAAGACTCTTGAGAGTCCCTTGGACTGCAAGGAGATCCAACCAGTCCATTCTGAAGGAGATCAGCCCTGGGATTTCTTTGGAAGGAATGATGCTAAAGCTGAAACTCCAGTACTTTGGCCACCTCATGCAAAGAGTTGACTCATAGGAGAAGACTCTGATGCTGGGAGGGATTGGGGACAGGAGGAGAAGGGGACGACAGAGGATGAGATGGCTGGATGGCATCACCGACTTGATGGACGTGAGTCTCAGTGAACTCCGGGAATTGGTGATGGACAGGGAGGCCGGGCATGCTGCGATTCATGGGGTTGCAAAGAGTCAGACACAACTGAGCGACTGATCTGATCTGATGCAATATTGCTCTTTACAGAACTGGAGTTTACTTCCATCACCAATCAGATCCACAATTGAGTGTTGTTTTCACTTTGGTTCAGCCACTTCATTCTTTCTGGAGCTATTTCTCCACTCTTCTCAAGTAACATACTGGGCACCTACTGACCTGGCGAGTTCATTTTTCAGTGTCATATCTTTTTGCCTTTCATACTGTTCATGGGGTTCTCAAGGCAAGAATACTGAAGTGGTTTACCAATGCCTTCTCTAGTGGACCACATTTTGTCTGAACTCTCCACCATGACCAGTCAATTTTGGGTGGTCCTACATGGCATGGCTCATAGTTTCATGAAGTTAGACAAGGCTGTCATCCATTTTCCATATTAACACATGGTAATTCCATCCTTTCAGCTGTTCAGGCTGAAAATCGTGACTTCATCTTTTACTCTTTCTTTCTATCCCTCTATATCTAATCAGCCTTTTTGAACTTAAATCCAACCAGTTCTCACTTTTCTCCAAGCAACCATAGCCTTTTGATCACCACAGTAAATCAATCCTGACAGCTCTCCTTGCTTCTGCTTTACCCAGCCCCTATCTATTCTTATCATAGGTTTTAAAAGGATCACTTTCTACATCTGTGACTCTATTTCTACTCTGTAAATAGGATTATTTGTATCATTTTTCTTAAATTTCACATATAAACAGTATCATATGATATTTGTCTTTATCTGCCTGACTTACTTCACTTACTATGACAATCTACAGGTTCAGGGGGAAAGGATTGAGGAGGGGTAAATTGGCAGACTGTGATTGACATATACACACTAATACATACAAAACATGTAACTAACAAGGTCCTACTGTATAGCACAGGGAACTCTACTCAATGCCATGTGGCTGTCGCAGCTTGGATGGGAGGGGTTTGGGGGAGAATATATACATGTATATGTTTGGCTGAGTTGCTTTGCTGTGTACCTGAAACTATTACAACATTGTAAATCAGCTATACTTTAATATAAAATTAAAAGTTTAAAAAAATAATTACAAGGCAAAACTACCATTACGGATAGATTTCAAAACACTAAAAGAGCACAGAGGAGGAGTACTTTAATTTGGCTGAGGATGACCAGGTATGACTTTCCAAAGGGGACCATGTCTGATGAGTTAAATCTTTTCACCACTGCAAGGGAATGTTACTAGGCATGCTGCAGAAAATCTCTGACATCAGTTTTCTCATTTGTATTTTTAGGATGATAAAACTTGCCTCACAATGTTCTTTTGAGTCTTAATAGAGGTGATAGTGGCTTAGAAGGTAAAGAATCTGCCTGAAATACAGGAGATCCAGGCTTGATCCTTCCATCAGGAAGATATCATAGAAAAGGATCTGGCTAGTCACACTCCAGTATTCTTGCCTGGAGAATTCCATGGACAAAGGAGCCTGGCAGACTTTGGTCCATAGGGCCACAAAGAGTCAGACACAACTGGGCAACTAACACACACACACACACACGCGCACACCATATATACTCACTCAAGTGTCATGGGAGTACTCCCTATAGTTATTATTCCTTCTCTGACATCTTGCCCACCATCATCCACACAGAGACACATACTTTAAAAAGTATATGTTCATATACTACTTGAACACTTGAAATACTGGATAGAATAAGCATATTAGCTCAGTACCTAAAATTCAATATCTTGAAAAATTTGAGTGCCTTCTTAATTTTGTTCTAGCATTATGCATCTCTTTGAAGAAATGAACCACAGTTTTGAAACCGTTTACCACTGGGACTCAAACCCACATGGCTGGGACTCAAAGCCAGCAAAACCCTGCTTGGGACTTGAACCCATGTGGCTGGGACTTGAACCAAGCCAAAACCCATAATACCTGGTTTCAGGACCTAATAAAGTTCAGGTTCTTGATGTATCATTGCAGAAAGAATTCAGTGAGAAATGGTAATAGGTAAGAAATGGATTTATTCAGATACAGAGAGAAAAATACACTCCACAGAGAAAGGGTGGGCCATTGCAGAGGACGAATGCAGCTGCCATGAAATGTGGCATGGTTAGTTTTTATAGGCTGGGTAATTTCATATGCTAATGAGTGGGAGGACTATTCCAACTATTTTGAGGAAGGGGCGGAGATTTCCTGGATTTGGGCCATGACCCACTCCTTGGTCTTTTAACAGTGCCTTGGAACTGTCATGGCACCTCTGGGTGTGTCATTTCATTTGCTGATTCAGGATCAAGGTCTAGTCTTGTCTGCCATCTTGGTCCCATTTGATTCTAATCAGTTTATGCTATGTCCTTGGGCTATGTCATTCTTTCAAAAGTTGTGCCCTGCCCCTTTCCCTCCAGTTACAGTTTGTTGAAGGCAATGCTATCATGTTTATCTACACAAACATAGTCAATATGCATTTATTTGTGTTCTAATATTCATGAAACAATGGCTCAGTTCAAAAGCAATCCTCTGCATTTGGGTTTATTTTATGCTACAAATGAACAGCTAATAGAGCTATAGTTAATGATGGCTACATCAGAAAGAACACTAATGCTTGACTACAGTGGGCCTTGGAAGAAACATGAGTCAGTTGAGTTGCTCAGTCGTGTCTGATTCTTTACAACCCCATGAATCACAGCACGCCAGGCCTCCCTGTCCATCACAAACACCTGGAGTTTACCCAAAGTCATGTCCATCGAGTCGGTGATGCCACCCAGCCATCTCATCCTCTGTTGTCCCCTTCTCTTCCTGCCCCCAATTCTTCCCAGCATCAGGGTCTTTTCCAATGAGTCAATTCTTCGCATGAGATAGCCAAAATATTGGAGTTTCAGCCTCAGCATCAGTCCTTCCAATGAACACCCAGGACTGATCTCCATTAGGATGGACTGGTTGGATGTTCTTGTAGTCCAAGGGACTCTCGAGAGTCTTCTCCTATACCACAGTTCAAAAGCATCAATTCTTCGGCGCTCAGCTTTCTTCACAGTCCCACTTTCACATCCATGCATGACCACTGAAAAAACCATAGCCTTGACTAGACAGACATTTTTTTGAAAAAAGTAATGCCTCTACTTTTCAATATGCTATCAAGGTTGGTCATAACTTTCCTTTCAAAGAGTAAGCATCTTAATTTCATGGCTGCAATCACCATCTGCAGTGATTTTGTAGCCCCCCAAAGTAAAGTCTGACACTGTTTCCACTGTTTCCCCATCTATTCCCCATGAAGTGATGAGACCAGATGCCATGATCTTAGTTTTCTGAACGTTGAGCTTTAAGCCAACTTTTTCACTCTCCTCTTTCATTTTCATCAAGAGGCTTTTTAGTTCCTCTTCATTTTCTGCCATAAGTGTGGTGCCATCTACATATCTGAGGTTATTGATATGTTTCCTGGCAATCTTGATTCCAGCTTGTGCTTCTTCCAGCCCAGCATTTCTCATGATGTACTCTGCATAGAAGTTAAATAAGCAGGGTGACAATATACAGCCTTGACATACTCCTTTTCCTATTTGGAACCAGTCTGTTGTTCCACATCCAGTTCTAACTGTTGCTTCCTGACCTGCTTATAGGTTTCTCAAGAGGGAGGTCAGGTGGTCTGGTATTCCCATCTCTTTCACACATTTCCACAGGTTATTGTGATCCACAAGTCAAAGGCTTTGGCATGGTCAATAAAGCAGAAATAGATATTTTTCTGGAACTCTCTTGCTTTCTCTATGATCCAGCAGATGTTGGCAATTTGATCTCTGGTTCCTCTGACTTTTCTAAATCCAGCTTGAACATCTGGAAGTTCATGGCTCACATATTGCTGAAGCCTGGCTTGGAGAATTTTGAGCATTACTTTACTAGCATGTGGGATGAGTGCAATTGTGTGATAGTTTGAGCATTCTTTGGCATTGCCTTTCTTTGGGATTGGAATGAAAACTGACCTTTCCCAGTCCAGTGGCCACTGCTGAGTTTTCCAAATTTGTTGGCATATTGAGTGTAGCACTTTCACAGCATCATCTTTCAGGATTTGAAATAGCTCAACTGGAATTCCCTCAACTCCACTAGCTTTGTTCATAGTGATGCTTTCTAAGGCCCGTTTGACTTCACATTCCAGGATGTCTGGCTCTAGGTGAGTGATCACACCATCGTGATTATCTGGTTTGTGAAGATCTTTTTTGTACAGTTTTTCCATGCATTCTTACCACCTGTTCTTAATTTCTTCTGCTTCTGTTAGGCCCATACATTTTTGTCCTTTATCGAGCCCATCTTTGCATGAAATGTTCCCTTGGTATCTCTAATTTTCTTGAAGAACTCTCTAGTCTTTCCCAATCTGTTGTTTTCCTCTATTTCTTTGCATTGATTGCTGAGGAAGGCTTTCTTATCTCTCCTTGCTATTCTTTGGAACTCTGCATTCAGATGCTTATATCTTTCATTTTCTCCATTGCTTTTCACTTTTCTTCTTTTCACAGCTATTTGTAAGGCCTCCCCAGACAGCCATTTTGCTTTTTTTGCATTTCTTATCCATGAGGATGGTCTTGACCCCTGCCTCCTGTACAATGTCACAAACCTCCGTCCATAGTTCATCAGGCACTCTATCAGTTCTAGTCCCTTAAATCTATTTATCACTTTCACTGTATAATCATAAGGGATTTGATTTAGGGCATACCTAAATGGTCTAGTGGTTTTCTCTACTTTCTTCAATTTAAGTCTGAATTTGGCAGTAAGGAGTTCATGATCTAAGCCACAGTTAGCTCCCAGTCTTGTTTTTTCTGACTGTATAGAACTTCTCCATCTTTGCCTGAAAAGAATATAATCAATCTGATTTCAGTGTTGACCATCTGGTGATGTCCATGTGTAGAGTCATCTCTTGTGTTGGAAGTGGGTGTTTGCTATGACCAGTGCGTTCTCTTGGCAAAACTCTATTAGCCTTTGGCCTGCTTCATTCTGTACTCCAAGGCCAAATTCGCCTGTTACTCCAGGTATTTCTTGACTTCCTACTTTTGTATTCCAGTCCCCTATAATGAAAAGGACATCTTTTTTGGGTGTTAGTTCTAAAAAGTCTTGTAGGTCTTCACAGAACCATTCAACTTCAGCTTCTTCAGCATTAATGGTTGGGGCATAGGCTTGAATTACCGTGATATTGAATGGTTTGCCTTGGAAACGAACAGAGATCATTCTGTCGTTTTTGAGATTGCATCCAAGTACTGAATTTTGGACTCTTTTGTTGACCATGATGTCAACATCATGATCCCTTCTTCTAAGGGATGCCTGCCCACAGTAGTAGATATAATGGTCATGTGAGTTAAATTCACCCATTCCAGTCCATTTTAGTTTGCTGATTCCTATTATGTCGACATTCATTCTTGCCATCTCATGTTTGACCACTTCCAATTTGCCTTGATTCATGGACCTAACATTCCAAGTTCCTATGCAATATTGGTCTTTACACCATCAGACTTTGCTTCTATCACCAGTCACATCTACAACTGGGTATTGTTTTGGCTTTGGCTCCAACCCTTCATTCTTTTTGGAGTTATTTCTCCACTCATCTCCAGTAGCATATTGGGAACTTACTGATCTGGGGAGTTCCTCTTTCAGTATCCTATCATTTTGGCTTTTCATACTGTTCACGGGGTTCTCAAGGCAAGAATACTGAAGTGGTTTGCCATTCACTTCTCCAGTGGACCACATTCTGTCAGATCTCCCCACCATGACCCATCTGTCTTGGAAGAAACATAATTCACATAAAATTCTCTTAACAATTAATTTTTACCCCTAACATTTTTCTAGAACCTACTGTGTACAGAATGATGAACTATATATATTGGGAGAGGCAAATGAATTCATTGATAAGATTTCTGCATTTGACTTTATCATAGAACATTGGACTTACTTCTGGCTTCTGCTGATAAAGTGCCAGATATCTTCTGTTGACTTTAAAAATAATTAGTAAGGAAAAGTCTCTTAGAGAATAAAAAATACTATGAATTTGATGCTGCAGTGATTTTAAAAAAGATCACAAATTCTTTGATACTTCTCCCATCAAGGGGTGAGCTCTATATCACCTCCCCGTGAATAACAGCAGGCCTGTGACTGCTTTGATCAACAGAACAGAAGGGAAATTCTGTGATTTCTGAGGCTGGTTAACAAAAGGCCATGTGATTCTACCTGGGTCTCTTAGAATTCCCTCCTGATGCTTCCTCTCGGGATGCTCCCGTGCAGAGACAGCCGTGAGAAGTGTAACAGACATGGAGAGGCCATGTGCACGTGCACCTGTCAACAGCTCCAGTCCAGCTCAGACTCTGCATCATCCTAGCCCACATATCAGACACATGAGTACAGAAGCCAGCAAGTTAAGTCCAGCCCCGGTTCATCTGAGCCACCGTTCAACCATCTGAGCCTTCCCGGGTAAGACGCCAGACTTAGTTCAAGAGAGACAAACCACCCCTATGGTATCCTGAATTCTGACGCACAGCTGTTATTTTACACTACTAAATTTTAATAAATAACTGGAAATGGTGCTTCATAAATGCCATAAATGGTAATAAAATATCAAACATTTAGATAACCACAGGAGATATTTTTTTTTATGCTATACAGAGCTCATCTGAATAGACAGGAAGATTTCTGGAGATAGAAATTTAGACTCACTACTCAGAAAAGTCTTCAATGAGGTGCTAAGAGAACTAATTTTATCTCTACATACCTCAAGATGCACACATAGTGTTTTGACTACATTTGCTAACTTACCAGTCAAACCAGAAAGACCAAAGAAAGTATCAGTTTTTGATTGTCCTGTCTTCATCAGTTTCTGGATATGAGAGAGATGAACTGAAGAGCAAAAATTCAGGTTAATGGCTTTGCTCTGTTAACTAATCAATCCTAGTTGCCAAGTAGGGGAGGGAAGGATTGGGAGTTTGGGATTAGCAGATGCAAACTATTATATACAAGCTAGATAAACAACAAGGTCCTACTGTGTAGCACAGGGAACTATATTCAATATCCTGTAATAAACCATAATGGAAATGAATATGAAAAAGAATATATATATATATATATATGTATAGCTGAATCACTGTACTGTATAGCAGAAATTAAACACAGCATTGTATATCAACTATATCACTGCAGATGGTGATTGCAGCCATGAAATTAAAAGACGCTTACTCCTTGGAAGGAAAATTATGACCAACCTAGATCAGATCAGATCAGTCACTCAGTCATGTCCAACTCTTTGCGACCCCATGAATCGCAGCACGCCAGGCCTCCCTGTCCATCACCAACTCCCGGAGTTCACTCAGGCTCATG